>NC_134397.1:280935251-281071269 GCF_050003625.1 Haematobia irritans | reverse complement strand
AATTTTTATGCCCTAGCCCACATAGTGGTCAGGGTTTAATAACTTTGATCTGTCCTGCCAGAGATATTGCAAATATATCCGATAGACTCAGAATCACCTCCTGAGTCGATCAAACCCTTGATATCTGTCCGTCATGTTGTAGGATTCCGGTTGCAATTTTTAATCGATTTTGATTAAATTCGGTACATGGTGTTTTCTTGGCTCTATTGATTGCTGTTTACTTTTTACATATAGCTCCCATGTATATGTATTGCCCGATTTCAACAAACGCTTATTTTCTAACCGATCGTCGCGAGATTTAACTCAAAATACTTTTCAAGTGTACAAAATTTCATTGAAATCGGTTCAGATTTACATATAGCTCCCTTTTTTATTAACTGATCACAAATTTGGCAGATCGCAATCTTTTGTGCTATCAACAAAAAATTCAAAATATCGTTGATTTAGACTTAGAAATGTACAAATGGTTCTGCCGATTTTGCAGAATTTGGCCCTAAGAACCGTATATTTGTTCATAATAATAAAGAACTTCTGGAGAAGTAGTTATAACATTATGCCTTGATGCCGTAATGCGAACATACTACATAACAGGTTGGCTGATAAGTCCCCGGTCTGACACATAGATGGCGTCGCTAGTATTAAATGCATGTTATTTTTATATAGTACCAACCTTCAAATGATTCGTGTCAAAATTTGACGTTTGTAAGTCAATTAGTTTGTGGGATAGAGCGTCTTCTGTGAAGCAACTTTTGTTATTGTGAAAAAAAGTAATTTCGTTTTTTGATAAAATACTATTTTCTGAAGAGAAAAAATACGGTGGAAGCAAAAACTTGGCTTTATAATGAGTTTCCGGACTCTGCCCCAGGGAAATCAACAATAATTGATTGGTATGCAAAATTCAAGCGTGGTGAAATGAGCACGGAGGACGGTGAGCGCAGTGGACGCCCGAAAGAGGTGGTTACCGACGAAAACATCAAAAAAATCCACAAAATGATTTTGAATGACCGTAAAATGACTCCGGACTCTGCCCCAGGGAAATCAACAATAATTGATTGGTATGCAAAATTCAAGCGTGGTGAAATGAGCACGGAGGACGGTGAGCGCAGTGGACGCCCGAAAGAGGTGGTTACCGACGAAAACATCAAAAAAATCCACAAAATGATTTTGAATGACCGTAAAATGAAGTTGATCAAGATAGCAGAGGCCTTGAAGATATCAAAGGAACGTGCCGCGCGAGCTCACATTTGACCAAAAACAACAACGTGTTGATGATTCTGAGCGGTGTTTGCAGCTGTTAACTGGTAATACACCCTAGTTTTTCCATCGATATGTGACAATGGATCAAACATGGCTCCATCACTACACTCCTGAGTCCAATCAACAGCCGGCTGAGTGGACAGCGACCGGTGAAACGTCTCCGAAGCGTGGAAAGACTCAAAAGTCCGCTGGCAAAGTAATGGCCTCTGTTTTTTGGGATGCGCATGGAATAATTTTTATCGATTATCTTGAGAAGGGAAAAACCATCAACAGTGACTATTATATGGCGTTATTGGAGCGTTTGAAGGTCGAAATCGCGGCAAAACGGTCCCATATGAAGAAGAAAAAGTGTTGGTCCACCAAGACAACGCACCGTGCCACAAGTAATTGAGAACGATGGCAAAAATTCATGAATTGGGCTTCGGATTGCTTCCCCACCCATCGTATTCTCCAGATCTGGTCCACAGCGACTTTTTCTTGTTCTCAGACCTCAAAAGGATGCTCGCAGGTAAAAAATTTGGCTGCAATGAAGAGGTGATCGCCGAAACTGAGGCCTATTTTGAGGCAAAACCGAAGGTATCAAAAAATTGGAAGGTCGTTATAATCGTTGTATCGCTCTTGAAGGGCACTATGTTGAATAATAAAAACGAACAAAAAATCAGCCAACCTGTTACATTTGAGTTGACGTTTCGGTATGTTAAGGCTTTGTGTTAAAGTGCCTTCAGACCCGGGTTCGACCCTCGGTTGGATTGGAAAACTTTTTCAAATTGTAAAAATTAGACAATTTTTTATTTCTTCATTCAAATCAACTACCAGAGTACAACTTCAACAGCAGCGCAAAAGGATTTTGCAGTTCACGTTTATGAGCCTCTAAAATTTAGTCGCCAAATTCAATTTTGAGCACTTTTTTTGCAATTTTGTATGGCCATATCTCGAAAAAAGCTATGAATTCGTGTTTGATGTATTTAGCAAAGTTGTAGCCCTTGAACGGCCAACAAATATGCTGAATACATTAGTACGGAAAATTTTCATTTTCATGCTCAAAATCGCAGAAATGTCCAAAAACTGACCACTTTTATCACCGATACAATTCTTTTCCGGACAGTTGATTTCCGGAGCTTCCTGGAGGTTCAAATTTTTTCCGATCTGTTTGAAGTGGTATACGGAGCAAAATTTCATCCGACTCAGTTGAAATTGTGCACATTGTGTAAGTATATGGTATCTTTGAGAATTTAGCGTGTTTGGTTTAGAGGTGTGCACGTGACACGAAATTGTCGTTACTCACGAAAATTTTCGTGATTCGTGCGTGAGTCCTGAGTCAAGCTCATGACAACGGCATTAGTGTGCGTGAGCGTGATTAACAAAGCAAAATGTCGTGCGTGAGCGTGAGTCACGAAAATAATATCTTCGTGAGTGTGCGTGAGTAACGAATTACGCTCACGAAAATAATCCTGCTCACCAACATAAAACGCTTAAGAGTTAAATTCAATTACAATTTTAGTGACACAATTACAATTTTAGTAGCACTCTCGATTTTAATAATGCTCATGTTTTCAGACACTTCGGTAAGGTAAATTACTCATAAAATTATTCGTGAGTCACGATATTTTTTGCGAGTCACGGTATTTTTCGTGAGTCACGACGTTTTCGTGCGTGAGTACAAATTTTCTTTTAATGTGTGTGCGTGAGCGTGAGTCCTACCAAACAATATTTTCCGTGAGTATGATTTTTCAGTCGTGAGTGTGTGTGAGCGTGAGTAAACTATTACTCACTTAATTATAAGGACAATGCGACTTCATTGAAAAGTTTATCGACTTTTGGACAAAGAAAAAAACTTTTTATCAGAAAAATGCGTCTTTTATGCTAAGCAAAATTTGCATTCGTATTTTAAGGACATGAAATCTTTGGCCTCACGACAATATTTTTTTCAGTGTAGGAATTGAGGCGGCAGCACTAGCCAGATCTTAATTGGGCTAAAATTATCAGCCGTGGGAGTTCTCTTTCCTCCGGTGCTATGGGCGGTAGTCGGTCTCCGATAACTGGATTGACCTTGTAGCTTCTCACCGCTTCAGCTACAGTATGCTCAGGAATCCTGCTAAACCAGCCTGGTACGCTGCTTGATCTAAAAATTCTTTTTTTTTGTAGCGCTGGATTTTCGCGCTCTAGATGATGTACACCAACCCTTACGTTCCTGGGTGGTGGTGTATCCATGAAATGGTAATTTTGATGATTATTTATTTCTTATTTCGTCTTGATGTCTTTAGTAAAAAATAAAAAAACAACAACTATCTAATTTTTAGAATTAGAAAATAGAAGAATTCTAGGCCTGCTGGAACGACAAAAGAACGCCATAATACACTGAACCACAAACTTCAATTGCGAGATTTGTGATATGTTCGCATTACGACATCAAGGCATAATATTCTAACTACTCGAGTAGTTCTTTATTATTAACAAACAAGTGAGTAAACTAGAAAGACCGAATTAGTAAATCTAAGAATGTGAGGGATATTATTAGAATAAATGATTTCATGTCCTAAAAATACGTATGCAAATTTTGCTTAGCATAGAAGACGCATTTCTCTAATATAAAGTTGTTTTCCTTGTCCAAAAGTCGATAAACTTTACAATGAAGTCGTATTGTCCTTATAATTTGAATTAAAAATGGGTATCATAACATGAAAGAACATTTTTTTTGGGAAAGGTCAACTTGACTTTAATAATTCAGAAAAAAATCTTTAAAATTAATGAAATTGTATTTAAATTTGTTCTTTTTTTGCATCTTGACTACAAAGAAAAAAATCGTTCAAATATAGGACATGTTTTCCAACACTTTATTTTAAAGACGTTTTTTACTTGAAACATTGCATAATTTGTACTGTAAGTAGAGTCTGAATTTGGAAAATAAAGTTGTCGTTAACTCGTTTTTAAAGGACTTTGGTAGCATATGAAGAAAAAAAGCTGAAAAAGCGAACAATTAAAATTTGCTTCCTAGAATCAAGTACACAAAACCCAAATTTAAAAGTCTTAAAAGTATCCCTACATTAATTCTCCGCTTCTTTGGCTCGGAATAAATACCTAAATTTTTAAAGTAAAGAGAAAATCTTTGGAACCGGACATGCTTTTGTTTCAGTGTAGCTTTAGATTACTGGCGAACCTAGAAAACGTTAACTTAAGCAGTCTGTTAATGTATTTGGAACAATCTGGTTCGTTCAACAAATGAAAATAATAGAGAAGGTTCAGTGGATAAAACTAGAAGTGCCCATATGTAAAGTTACTTTTAGTTAAAAGTGGAATCACAATGGACTGCATAGTCGAAGTGAGCCTGAAACTTAATCGGGCTGTCACTTTAACCTAACTTAACCTAACCTACGGTGTTCATATGAGTATAAATCGGGTCAAATATACATATGAAAGCTATATCTAACTGTAAGAATTATTCACCCTGTGTAAAATTCTATGTAAATCGTTGTAAAACTTAGACCTATGTACTCATATGGGTGTACCTCCAGCGAAAGATATATGTTGGAGCTATGTCTAAATCTGAACTGATTTCAACCAAATTTGACACACGGCAAAAACTTACCTTCTGGGGCGAAAGATATATCGAAGCTATATTGAGGCGGTTTCTTTCAAATCAAACTTGTGCGAAATTTGAAGTCGATTGGACTTAAAATGCGACCTAGACTTTGATCACAAAAATGTGTTCACAGTCAGACGATCTAGCCATCGACTCAGTGGTCGGCCCTAAACCTTATTGCCACATACACAATGTCTGTATCTCTGTATGAATATGTTTGTTAAGATATCGGAAACGAGAAAGATAATTTTGGTATCTTTCCATGCTTTGACAAATCCTCTATATAGACAGATCTCCCGACTTGACTTCCTGAAGTCATATACCCCAAAGTTTCGCCTGAAATTTTAAATGAAGAAAGATATGTCAAATATGGTGTGTATGGTTCCATATAGACCTATCCACCAAATAGACCGATACTCTCGATTTGACTTGTTAAGAGTATAGATGCCGAAATTCTCATCCGATTTGCCAAGTAGCCCAATCTCCGATTTGCCGCAAATTTGAAATATGGAAGTATTGGTTTATATCGGTACATGTTTTTATATTGCCCCATGTAGCCAAATATCCCGATTTGATGACATAAAAGCCGCAACTTTTATCCCATTTGCCTAAATTTTGAAATCTAAAAGTATTTTTTAATCCATAACAAAAAAGTAAAGTCTAAAGTTTGCATTGAACCACTTTGTGCATTCATATTTTCGATACCATCTCAAATCCTTCCAGTTAGTTGTGTTTTATATCTAAAGTTTATATTCCCAAAATTTTTTGGACTTCTGCAAGATCTCATGGCTTAGAATTCAAATCGACTAATGTCCTGGAGCGAAGCACAATGTTAGTAAAAAATTGGAAAATTTTTAATCTACAGATATTTTTATGCAATTTCGTAAAACATCATTTACAATTTATGTATTAGAGGTATAGGCAATTTTGATTTTTACTCAAATTTGATTTACATTTGCAGTGGCGATTTACAAGGAATATGGAGGTATTTTAGCTATATAAATGCAATTCGGAAAAACATTATTATGGCAGCTATATCTAACTCTTTAACGATTTCAATCAAATTTAGCCCTCTTGTTCCGCAGTGTGGCGCAGTGTAATAAAAACCTGTTCATTGGTATAGATCGGTCTATATTAGGTGTGCACGTGAGTAATATTTTACTCACGCTCACTCACAACGGAAAAATCTTACTCATGCACGATGTTGTTTGGTGGGACTCACGTACACTCACAAAAATAAACTTTGTACTCAAGCACGAAAATGTCGTGACTCACGAATAATCATGGTGTTTGACACCATGAGCGTTTTATGGCCGTGAGCGGGATTTTTTTCGTGAGCGTATTTTGAAATTCGTTCTTCACGCACACTCACGAAGAAATTATATTCGTGACTCACGCTCACACACGACATTTGGTTTGTTAATCACACTCACGCCGTTGCCATTAGTGTGACTCATGCGTGATTCACGAAAATTTTCGTGAGTCACGTCAATATCGTGTCAGTGTACACCTTCCGATATGACTTCTACGGGCATAATAGGCGCAAATATCGCAAATTGCCTGAAACTAGAAGTAAAATTGCTAAATTTTACTTTTAATGCGTAATTCGATAAAAAATTTGCAGAATTAAGATCGATAATATTCTTGAACACTTAGATTAGAATTTTATAATTTCTCTAGAATTCAAAGGAAAATGCTTCTTATAAATTTGCAAATTCTAAATTCAGCTTGGTTAGCCACAGAACTTTAACTTATATATGAAATATGTCTCATTACACTGAAAAAAAGCATGCCAGGTTCCAAAGATTTTGTCTTTACTTTAAAAATTTTGGTATTGATTCCGAGTCAAAGAAGCGGAGAATACAAAGAAGCGGAGAATACAATAAGGATACTTTTAAGACACAATTCTCTTTTAAAATTGCGTTTTTGTGTCCTTGCTTCTTGGAAGCAAATTTTAATTTTCCGCTTTTTCAGCTTTTTTATTCATATACTACCAAAGACCTTTAAAAACGAGTTGATGACAATTTTATTTTCCAAATTAAGACTCGACTTCCAGTAGAAATTATGCAATGTTTCAAGTAAAAAACGTCTTTAAAATAAAGTGTTGAAAAACATGTCCTATATTTGAACGAGTTTTTGCTTTGTAGACAAGATACCAAAAGGCCACAAATTTAAAGACAATTTTATTAAGTTTGAAGAATTTTATCCGAATTATTAAAGTCAAGTTGACCTTAGCCCCAACATTTTTTTAAGTGAAATCACTTAATTATAAGGACAATACGACTTTATTGAAAAGTTTATTGACTTTTGGACAAGGAAAAAACTTATTAGAGAAATGCGTCTTCTGTGCTAAGCAAAATTTGCATATTTTTTTCAGTGTATATAGAAATTAATTATTATATGTGATCCTTGGCCATTGGTATGACACACTAAAAGTGAGTCAAAAGTAATTCACCGCGCATGGGGGGAAGACCAATGACCTATTTTGCACTTTATCTTCTACAATAACAAACAATTTAGAAATATTAACTAGAATTTAGAAATATTCAAAAAATTTAAGATTTCGACCGGACGGAGGATCGAACCACGTACCATCAGTTTACAAAATGAATGAATTAGCCACCGAGCCACACTACCAACATGGTTAATGCCAACCAAATACGGTTTACCATTGTTTACCATTCATACATAATTATGTGTATTTGTACACAAATACATACAATGTGTTCTATTTATAGAATAGTTTCAAAGGCACATATCTCCAAGAAGTAGAATTAGATTCACCAATTACAGGGTGATTCCTTCTTATTTAATTTATATTAAAAACGTGGGCTTCAAAATAATGCACATTAAAAGTTTAGTATGGACATACACTAAAGAATTGAATTATTACACATTAAAAAATTACATAGTAAAACTAACGCTAAATTTAACTTATTTTTATTGCCCAAAAATATTTGTAATTAAATTGTATAATTTTTTTCGAAATTTTCCACAGCCCAATGAAATTTTCCGTTTTTGTCTCAAATATTTTATGAACTAATCGTAGGTATATAGTTCATTGACCGTACATATAAGTTCAATATGAACTAACTCAGAAGAAAATTTTCATGTGATTCCCAAAACTAGTAAGAACGAACTACTTTATGGTTATAAAGGTCGTGATTTGGCGCCAATGATTTTTGTTCGTTGAGATTAGTTAATTTGTCTTCTATGAGAGGATGTAATTTCGTGAAGTGCAGTTAAAAAGTACTCCAGGATATTAAATTCTACCTATAATATAGTTTACCATTTTTCTGTGTAGTATTATCGAGAATTTACGTATTCCTGTTAAAGTTGGATACAAACGCACGCATTAATTGAGTAAAATTTAGTTTAGAATTAATTATTTTAAATAATAAATAAAATGTTCTAATCGGTGTTTCGCAGGTTAATATAAAAATATTCGCAATATTTACAATTGGTATTCATTGAGTAAAGGAAAGAACATTTACAGTCGTTGTATTAACGAATTACAACATCGGTCCATTATTAAAGATAAAAATAGTTAATAGCTCGACTATTTTTCGCTTAGTGTATGTTATGTTGTAGGGAAAAAATTTTTGGACTTGATAGTTTGGACAATTTCTTCGATGTTTTGTTTTGATTAGAAAATATTTTTTTGCACCTGTAATTTGGGTTTAGAAACACGATCTTAGTATTGGCCTTATTTTTGGTATTGAGCTGAGTACTATGTTCAGTTTTCAAGCTGAAAACTAGCTTGTTTTCACGGGTACTTTTTTTAATTAACTAATTTAGAAATATAAAATTATTTGCAATCAATTGCTTGGATCTTTTCCATCCATTATTTGGCAAGACTCGATCAAAATATAATCGTCTACATAAATATATTTGTACTTTTAATTTAGTGTTTTGGTGAAAAAACCGAACATAGTACTCACTTCTATACAGAAAAAAATATCATCAAAATTTGTCCAATAGAAAATTAGTAGAAGTTGAAATTTTCAATTAATAAATTAATTGTAACACTTAACTTTTCAATCAAGATGAAAACATTAAGTTAAATATGCCAATGTTTGAAAGCTTTTAAATTTTTAATTAAAAATTAAATTAAAAAAAAAACTCGCCAGAAAGTAATGGAACATTTTTTTTTTTTAATTTTTAAATAAAAATTTATTTAAAACAATAAATTTGATACTATCATTTCCTTGATTAAAGACATTTCAATTAAAAAACTAATTAGATCAATTATTTTCCTGATTTAATCATAATTTTTTTTTGTGTATTCGATTTTTTCACCACAACTCGTAAGTAATCCTGCAAAAAGTATGTATGACAATGAGTATATTTTTAGCATGGCTTGCATGGAAATGATCTAAACCATTGATTACGCTCAATTTAATATTTAAAAATTGATAGGTAATCTTTAGAAAAAGAGCCAAAACAGAACAAAGTACCACCCTATAAATAAAAAATGAAGTATAAATATATATTTGAAATAATTTTAGACGAAATTTTCTTAATGGAGACAAGTACTTGATGTTTTGTCTCAATAAAAAAAACTGACGTCGAAATTCATTACTTCCAAAACTGGCGTCGAAATTCATTACTTCCACATCAAACCAATACGAAAAAAGGAGCGTATGAACCGTCCTGTATAGAAAGTGGAATAAAAATGTATGAAACACCCTGTGAAAACGGGTGAAAATACGGAACGAAATGTGAACATGTGGCAACACAACCAAGTAACGGATTGTCGCCAAAATGTGCGCAAAACATAATATGTGTTTCAAAGTATGCGTTCCATATAAGAAGTAGAATATATGAAAGAAAATCATGCAAATCGGACCAAAATCGGAAATACATGTATGATACATATTCTTGTCTACGCATGTATGTAATAAAAATGTAAAATTTTTACTGTCGCCAAAGTATGCGTCTCACATACATATATATATATATATATATATATATATATATATATATATATATATATATATATATATATATATATATATATATATATATATATATATATATATATATATATATATATATATATATGAATAAAAATATAAATACACACCAAACATGATTCTTTTTGTAAGCATTGCCATTGGAAATGATTATGAAATATTTATAGCATGCCAAACTTTTTTTTATTTCTCAAATATAATTAATGTTTAAAAAATTTTGTAATATTAAATATATATATACATATATATATACATATATATATATATACATATACATAGTACAATGAAATATATATATTTCATTGTACTATGTATTTTTAAATAACAAAAGAATAAATACGTTGTATTCAACAAATTGCCCTTATAGTGCTGTTCTTGATTTCAAATTTGGAAGTTGCAATTGATCTTTGAAAAACAAAATAAATATTACAACCTTCCCAATTTTCCTTGTTAAATTTGAATCCTCTCGTAGATTGGCGTAAAGAAAAAAGCCGGATTAGAAAAAACTGACGGCGTGGAAAAATGGCGTTGAAAAAAAGCCGGTTTAGAAAAAACTGAGAGCGTTCAAAAGAAACAAAAAAGCAAACGGGGAAAATAAAAAAATAATAAATAACAATTCTAGAAAGTATAAATTCTATACTAAGTATAAATTCCATTTATATCATGTATTACATTGATTGTGGTTTATGTATTATGTTGTGGTTTATGTATAATGGTTGTGATTACATTGATTGTGGTTTTAATTTTAAGAAGGACGTTTTCATAGGATTTTGGTTTTCTTTTTCTTTCAGTGACAAGAGATCAGAGGGGTTTTAGACGATGCAATTGGTTGCGTGCAATTTTTTGTATTCTCTTTTAAAGTTGCTTCTTAAAAACTTCAGCATTTATACGTTGAAATTTTTCATGCAATCGCTTGAAATTTCAAGTTTCAGAAATGTCAAAAAATTGCAAGAGGAACGGAAAACATGAAATTTTTTCTACCCCCTTTGCTTCTCTACCCCGTTTGCCTACAAACAAGAATTGCGTGCAATTATTGCATGCAATTATTGCATCGTCTAAAACCCTTCAAACATTTGCTAAATGGTCCTTTTTTTAGCAAATTTAGAGAAAACAAATACTAAATTTGCTAAACCAACATCGGAAAAAATCAGAACAAATCTACTTTGACAGACTTTAGATATTATTTGCGTGAACTTGTTAAAACAGCTAAAGGAAATTTTTATAATTTAATATATATTAATATAATATATAATTTAATATATAGAATTCTAACAGCCTTAACCCCTACGTGAAGGAATGGGAATCTTTTTTCTGAATAGAAACTATTAATCTATTCAAGTGGCTAAAGATCTCTCCGTATCCAAAAGCATGATAATATCTTTCTATGTAAGCACAGTCGCAGTAGACAGGAAGCTATGTGGATTTTTTAGGATCTTTGACAACATTTCAATTGTCACCGCTCATAAAAAGACATGAGACATTACGGAGGACGAAATTTTCCAATATTTGTGTCCTAAATTTATCGAAAAAAAAGTTTACTTGGATCCAATGATTTTGACCTTCCCTAAAGAAATTTTTAACAGCCTATCTGGCTTAAAGGTAAAAATCAAATTTGTTTTTTATAAAATGTTTTTTTTTTTTTTTTTTAATTCCAAAAACACTTTAAACCAAAGACGCTAAATCCTCAGTATTTCTTTACTTTAAGGAAAATTTGACTTAGTTAAAGACTAATAATACAGATAATAAAAATAATTCAGTAATAATTATTGAAATAGTTCACAAAATAGCTTTTGCCATCTGTAAAAAAATAAAAATAGAAAAATGTAATTTCAAATTAAATGTATAAAATTAACTTACCGTAGTACATAAGGGATAAAAGGATTTTTTGATTTTGTACCTAAATTGCTGGTCAAACAAGATATTTGTACAATATTTTATGATGTCTGATTAGGTTTTTTTGTAGTAGATTCGGATATTTAAACTCACCACATTTCGATTGCCTAAACAAACAAATGTTCACTAGATTGTATGATTTTATTCAACATTTATTGTATGGTGCTTCAGAAAATGGTTAATATAATGATTTTGCAATTCTAATTTCTTAGTAAGTAAATAAAAGATTTGGGAAGAACTTATTTCAGAACCAGTTCACAAATATTTTTTCATATAGATAGATAGGGTTGTAAACAATTTTCAGTCTCATATTATAAAGTCGGAATCCTAATCGGGGCTGTTCTCTACCTAACGTGAGAAATTGATTCAGTACATAATTTATATTTCACGTCTAATAAAAAGTTTAGGCATTCTTGGGGTAAAAATGATGCGAACAGTAAAAGCTGAGAATAGTTTTTACTTGAAATGTAGAATAATTTTACTTTTACCGCTCACGTGAGAACCAGCATTCACTCGATCATTTCTAATAGAAATATTGAATAAAAACAGTTATATTTATATGATGTTAATATACGTATATGTTTATTTAATAATTCAAAAATCTCGTTTAAGGCAAATTAAAGATAGGGCACTCATTAAGTTGGAATTCTATCAAAATTCAATAAAAAAAAACATTTGTAAATTTGTCGTGCATTCCCGAGAAAAAAAAATAAAGCATAAAAATTGTGGGTTTTGCTAAAATTTTATTGAAAATTGCATAAGTAAAAAAATTAATAATAATAAAAATAATGAATAATACACTGGGAAGTATGATATCGTTTTTTTTTTTTTGGATTTTCAATGGTTCAACTTAACAGGAACAATTTTAATACACATTGAGTAAAAGGAGCAGTCTGATTCAACTGTAGAATACAATTAAATAAATTAATAAATAATGACAAGCCAAACAAAAATTGACGAAATGTAATAAATTAAGAACCGAAACACAAAATGTATAAAAATCTATTTGTTTGCTTTTATATTAATAGAAAATAACTGAATTCCGTGTGTTTGTTCGCGTTACGTTATTATTAGTAGCAAATATAAAATATTTATATGCTAATAGAACGTTAAGTATGAGAGCAAAGCATGCATTTAAAGGTAAATATGTTATTTTTTAATTATTATTTTTTTTTAGTTTTTCCGTTTACATAAAATGTTGATACAAAAACTACGGTCGATATTTATGATGAACGACTTCTCATCAGAAGATCGCTTGAATATTCGTACTGAGTTGGGTTTAAACAATGACATGCAAGGAGATTCCTTCTACATCAACTATAATATTACTTGTCTTCCATGTATGCATATGTAAATACAATAATTTGGTTTGCCTTTTATGGGTCGAAAAATTATAATGCTATGTTGCTAGCCATATCGGATCGATTACAATTTCAATAATGCCATTTTTTTTTCGTGAGAAATTAAGATTTGTGGAGATCTAAGCAAATCACGCTTACATGAAGTGAGACAATTCGCTTTAAAAATAAATGCTCAATGGTTAATTATATGCTCGTGCGCGTACAATACTTTAGGATTAGAATACTTTTATATTTAGAAAACAAAGTTTTTTCAACTAGTTTTTCAATCGGTATCGAGGCATAGTTTGTTATACATAGTTTATGGGTTGCCGATGGTCGAGGACAATCTTCAAAATATATAGTAATTATTATTTCATATATTTTATTGTTCACGTGCTATATGCTTTTACAGTCCGAAAAGCAGTTGGTGATTTAAATCCTGTTAGAAGGTCGATTCCTTATGCTGTTTAAGCAATACTCAAATCAATTTGGATACCACTATTACCATCTTGGTCGAAAACTCTTTTTTCATCCATTTTAGGAACAGAATTTTCTAGGGGATGAGCTTGTGCTTCTCCTGCGGCTAAATCCGCAGATGGTACAGTTCCATTCAATTTTTTGTCAGAAGGTTTGGTAGGGGTTTCTTTTGTAATCGATTTTGTATTTTTAGCCGTAATATTGGAATTTGGAGGTTTAGTGGGGGTTTTGTTCATTGTAGTCTTAATTGGTGAAGATTTGCGTTGAGATGTACTAGTGATTGTTAATTTTGATGTGGATTGCGATGTTGTAGTTCCTCCAACAGTTAGACGTCTGCTAGTCGTAGTTGTTGTGGTTGTAAATTTAGGGGCTGGGCGTGCTGTGAATGGTTTCGTTGAAGTCGTAACACTCGTAGTATCATTAGGTGCCTTAGGACGACTTGTGGATGCAGTAGATTTAGCCTGTATATTCGTTGTCGCAGGCTTGACAGGACTTTTGACGCTTGACGTTGAAGTAGGTGTTTGACGTATTTGAGATGTTGATGATAGTGCACGTGGTGAAGTTGCTTTTGTTTTGACAGCACCGTTGACACTTGACGGTAAGCCAAGTGTTGGTTTCGATGTCACAGATGTGTTTGTCGATGTAGGTCTAGGTTTTGAAACACCAGAACTAGCGGAAGACGTGGGTTTACGAGCAACTGTAGAAGCAGATGATACTGTGCGAGCGGGCGCTATTGGTTTGGAAGGTACAGTTTTCGTTTGAGCTGTTGATCGACTTGCTGTGCTAGTAGAACTTTTAGGAGCAACTTTATTTACTGGTTGTGGGACTGGCTTACGTGCACTGGTGACACTAGCTGACGTTGGCTTTGTCAACTTCTTTTCAGTGGTGCCCGTAGTAGCCAAAGTCTTCGATGGTGCAGGTTTGGGTTTGGCAGTGATACCGATTACTCTCTTAGTTGGTTCAGATATAGCTGCTTTTTTTGATGTCGCTGAAATGGATGACACTTTGGGCTTGACTGTGCTGGTTGTATTCTTGGCAGCGGTCTTTTTAATGTTGTCAGGTTTCTTAGAATTTAAAATTTCCTGGTTTTTAATAGAAACTTCGTTTTGCTCAATTATACCACCAGCAGTATTATTAGCAACTTCGTCGACATTCGCAATATCTTTTTGTGTTTCTACGGTATTATTTGTTATATTTTCCAATAAGGTTGTACACATTTTATCGTTCATAGTATTGACCACAATACTTTCCACGTTTATGTCCAACGTGTTTTCAACTAGTTCGATATCACTATTTTCATGTTTTGTTGGCATTGATTCAACAACAAAAGCGCTTTCTTCTGCAACGAATGCGTTTTCAACCAGTCCCATGTTATTTTCGAGCTTTGCTGCTATTGCTTCTATTGGAGACTTAGTAGCCTCATTAAGACTGTTTCCAAGCTGCTGCTCAAAATTCATTATCGGGATCTCATCAGTTACAATGTTCATACTTGAATTCGAACCAAGAAACTCGAGTTCTTTTTCTTCTGATTTGCATATTTCCGAATTAGTTATGATTTCGGAATTGACTACCGCCTCTACTAAAGTGCTGTTCTCTGAGTCCTGACGGACATTCCCTAAGATTTGTCCTATATCTTCACTGCCAGTATGATGTTCAACTATGTCTTTTACGGGCTGAACCTGAGTATTTTCGACAACTTGCTCTGTCTCCTTTTCTTGGCATATGTTATTAGCAAAGCTTTTTTCGCATATAGAATCTTTTTCGATGACAGTTCCATCATGTAATGTTGTAACTTCTTCTACCTGAAATACGAAAACATGGTAAGTATTTATTTAAGCTAAATATTTTTTCTAATAAATGGCGTATGCTTAAACACTGAGAGGAGCATAGATCAAAATTGTTTGTATAAAATAATTTTATTTTGATTTTTTATTTGTTACGTTAAACATTGGTGTAGCTAACAATTTACTCCTAAAGGAAGTGCACGCTTTGTTAATATACCACAAAAAGAAGAAATAAATTCCAATCGATGAGATAACAGAATATTATGGAGTAGCCTGTGATTCTTTTTTATTATTCTATTTTGTATACTATTTATTGTTATAAATTAAGTCAGTTATTCAGGGAATTGTGTGGCTTTTGGATCATATATGGTCTTGCGACTTGAATGAATGTTAACATAAATTAATATTTAATTCAATCCATAATCATAGTTTAAAGAAATAGAAGTAGGGGAGAGATACAACCACTAAAAGAAAATAAAACCTGGCATTTTGTTGATTTGCCAGAGGGAGGAAAAGCGTTACCACGAAAATGGGTTTACAAATTAAAATTGAATGCCAATGGAACTATAAATAATCTTAAAGCAAGGCTAGTTATTAATGGGTTTAAGAAAATGCATTTAGCCCTTTTGCAAAAATGACAACTATTAAGTCATTATTATCAGTAGTTTCTACCGAAAACCTCTACATGGTGCAGTTTGATTTATCTACTGCAAACGAGTTCATAGAAAATTTAAAAAAAGAATATAAAACAGTAGTAAAAGAAATTAGCTACTTTCTCGGATTAGAAATTGCAATAACACAAGAGTTTGTCAAAATAAATCAATCATCCTATGTAAATTTAATTTTACAGGCTGTGGGAGCAAACAAGTATGTGATGGTTGGAACAAGGCCTGACCTAGCCTACAGTGTGGGCTATTTGCTATGTCTAAAAGTCAGTCTTTGAAGGGTGTACGGAGACAGGAAGAACCAAACACATTTGTGTCAAGCACTTTTTCATCGGGGAAAAAGTTTCTGAAGGAAAAATTCAAGTTTCTAAAATATCTACGGACATGTAAATTGCAGATATGATGACTAAGACGTTGCCGAAGACTCGTTTGATAACACTTTGTAAAAAATCAATTTGTTTTAATTTATAAAGCAAGGAAAAGAGTTTGAAGTTGTTTTATAAGACTGTACATACTTTTAAAATCTACTTGTAAAGAAATGCATTTTATGTATTTTGCTTGTCGAAATACGAAAGCTTTCGTATAGAAAAGGGAGCATGAATGCATAAATTTATAACAAAAAATTAAAAACTTCCGATTTTTAAATTACTAATTTAAGTCGTTTAACGTTTGTTATTCTCTATGCTGAAATCGGTAAACAATTAGAGTTTATTTCCATTCTAGCTATCTTTTATATTCGGAGTAAGCAATATTCATGATTAACTTGTCTATTTGCAAGTGTTTTCCACTGATCTAACTAAAATTCCAACACACACATCAATATTTAAAAGTGTGCCTGACTTGTTTCGTCATGTCTTATTAAAACTAAGCTTTATATATAAATATCAAAACACCAGCTAACAGTTCTGCATTTTATTTCGTGAATGAATTATATTTGCTCTCTTATTTTTCATGCGGAAGTTAACTTGGAGTGGAAACAGCGTTTATACTTTCACAAAACAAAAAATACAGTATATTATGCCGCTACCAAAGCCACAAATCTTGTCCATTTTTCTATTTCTTCATTAAAAGTATACATTTTACAGACTGACTAAAGGGGTTAATGACTTTATGAATAAAATGTTTGCTTCTCGCTTCTTTTGGTTATATTTAGAATACACATTGTCATTCACATAAACGTACCAAGTATCATTGACGTGAGTCAGTTCCTTTCCATATCGAATTAGTCATTATCTATGATATATTTCATTGGCATTTTCATAAATGAAGCGCTTAATAACAGAGCGGGTCATCGTTCTTCCTCTAAATTCACATTTTCGGTATCGTTGTAAAAGTTCGTCTAACGGTTGTTACCATTTTGATATTCTACCTCTATCATTATTTAGGCACTTTGTTTAAGTACAATTTTCTTAGTGTTTTTGGCTATCATAGAAAATAAATTTAAGTAATTGTTTAGTATTGGTTCAACTTAACGTATACTTCTCCTAAATATATTTAGGACTGCAATTAGAATATTTTTGGAAAAAATCACTTATTCATAACTCATCGTTTTGTTGTCTTTTTTGGTAATACCATACGTAATTATGGAGTTATATACATACATGCATATCAATATTCTCCCCTTGTGTATATTTACTTGTATGACACATAAGAAAATGAAGAGATACAAGTTTCTAGAAATAAGTACACAAGACGGGCGATGACATCAACAGCTTGTGTTGCTGTGTCTTCCTCCCAAAGAACAAGAAATGTAAGTACAGATGGTCGCTACCAAATTCAGATGTAACGCACCTAATAGAAAATCGGCAATCTATTCGGAACCCGACACCGAATATGGAGTGTTTACAAATAATTCATAAGACTATTTCAATATCCAAAATTTAAATAGAAATGAAATTATGATTATAAAAATATAAACCACCATTTTGTGATTATGCTGTGTTGAGTGATGCTTTAATAAACTGCTTGAAAATGCATAACAACAATTGGCCAGTATTAATAATTAGAATTAATAAGTAAGTGGTTATTGTATGTACAATTTTTATAATTCAATTTAATTTTATCGCGTTATTTATTTTATTTGTTGTTGAGGATATTTTATATATTTTATGTCTTTAATTGTTATATTTATACTTATTGCATATTGAAATGACGTCGTAGTTATCGTCTCAGCACTTTTTCAGAAATTTTTTGAGCTAATTTTAACGAAAAGCTCTTTGTGAGCAAAGGTCATTCGTAGGTGACAGAAAAAAATTGTGGTCCATAATAAACCTATGATATAATCCTTCCTCGATCTTCGTTTTTTTCCTTTATGGATTTACCCCAATTTTCAAGAAGTTCCACTAGTGCTACGTTAGCTAACGAACTTTTAAACTGTACTATTGACATATGACAGATATGCCTATATCGATTAAGATATAGCTTCCATATATATTTATCACCGATCTGGTCATAATTGACGTGTTTATCAAACGATCTTCTTCAAATTCTGTTCATCCGAATATTTTATGAGAATAACCTCAGATAAATGGGTTCAGATTTAGATACAGCTCCCATATATATATTTCGCTCGATTTAGAGTCGTATGACCACAGAGGCCAAAGTTTAACACCGATTTACGTAAAAAAAATTTGCAGAGAGTAGAATTGAATTTCTACAAATGCTTGCTACATTTAATTGAAATCGGTTCAGATTTAGGTATAGCTTCCCGATTTAGACTCATATGACCATAGAGGTCAAATTTTAACACCGATCCACGTAATTTTACATAGAGAGTAGACTTGATATTCTAACAATCCTTTCTAAATAGTTCCCGTATATATGTTTTTCTGATTTCGACAAAAATGGCCAAAATACCAACATTTTTCTTGTAAAATCGCCACTTTTGGGTCGAAAATTACTTTTTTTTTTCCTATATTTCTAATACATATCTATCGACTGATAAAACATAAATACACTTTGCAATTTTGACTAAAATTGCTTCAGATTTAAATGTTTCCTATATTTTAACAGTAACATTAAAATTTAAATTTAAAAGTCAATAGATTTCGTAGAAGTCTAACAAATTTTGTCCAGATAGTCAGATTTTAATGTATGTATTTGGGACAAACCTTTACATATAGCACCCAACACATTTGACGGATTTGATATGGCATCGAAAACATGGATCTACAAAGTGGTGCAGGGTATAATATAGTCGGCCCCGACCGAATTTAGGCTTTCCTTAGTTGTTTTTTTTTTCTTGTTTTCTGTTAAGGGTATTTTATATATTTTATGTGGTTTATTGTTATATCCATATTAATTGCACTTTTTTTAAATGGCTCCGTTGGTAACGTCTCAGCATTTTTCAAAAAAAGTGTTTTACTGTTTAAGGTTGAATTACACCCCATGCGTCAATCCGTGTGTTGATGGAAGGGTTGATTTCTTTCTGTTTGCGGCAGACTATTCGAGCTTTTGATTTCAAAGAGAAATTTCAACTCTTCAATCATCGGACGCATTGAACGCATGGTATGTATTTCGACCTTTACTCATATTTTGCTCATAGAACCAATGAACAAAGACAAAAAGTATGGGCAGCCCTACAAATAGACTCTTTTTAAGCTTATTTGAACGAAAAGCTTTGTGAGCAAACTCTTCCGAAGGTGATAGAAAAAATTGGTGGAGTGATGATTTTAGTGTTATAAAAAATTTAGTTAGAGTCAGACTTGACAAAGTGTAACATAAAAAATAAGAAATTAAATGCTTTGAAATCTATATTCAAGTTATGGTTTTGATTATGTATTTTTTAGTTGTATATTGTGGAAGGAATTGTAATAAGTATCAAACGTTTACTTTTCGAATGTCTGGTATTGTTAAAAGTACCCTCTTTAATATGCCTTGGGTTGAACTAGGAAAATAGTTTACTGACAATTACTGTGTAACCAAATCATGTGAAATGGAATTCGTGCCACATAAAATAAAAAGCAATGATAAAATATCCATCGAAAATAAGACAAGATCGCATTTATCTGATAAAAATGTGACACAAGTGTACGAAAATATGGCTAATAATTTAATTAAAATGTTTTACTGAGTAAGATAGCAATATCAAATTGCTTTTTAATTTATTTTTGTTTTCTTTTCTTCATAATGTTGAGTTGGACTAAATGTTCGTTAAGTATGATAGTAATTTGAGATTGCTTTTTAATTTACTCTTATGTTGAATTAAACTAAATTGGTTTAATGTACAACGATTTTTTGGCCCTGTTGATTGTTATTATTTAAAATATTTAAAGAATCCAGAATCCCGGGATTTTTAAAAATCGATCCCGAATGACAGCCCTAATCAACACAGGCCACATGGAATCGGTTGGATTGAATTATATATAAATAAGAAAATAAGAAAAAAATTGCGTCAATAATTTCAAATTCATCGCCTGTTTCATTTTTGCACGTCTTTGGTGGTAAAAATAAAAAAATATATATTTATTTTTTTTTTAAATTTGGCAAGTTTTCCAAAAAGTGGATTGTACTTGTGTATTGCTCAGTAGTCTCAATTATGTACTAATTCCCATGTTCCGATGTTCGGAATCGCAAATCGCAAGAAATTAGTTTTTGTTATGACCATTAATCATCCCGTGAAGCCACTTCTATATAAAGTCTGCGTTCATCATATTATTATTTATACAATGTACAAAAAACATACCATAAATGCGAAAAAGTAGACAAATTTTTTCATATATATTTCATTTGAACTCTTAAATACGAAAGCAAACAAAAAACACAAAGAAATTCATTACTATATTGAAGATAACGGTATTTAATTAGCATAACTACTAAAAAGGGAAACCAAAAAGTCTGCGTTCAGTCAAACAAAATTGTATAAAACTATTAAAAATATGTAAAAACTTCTAAAACTTCTATATAAACTGGATAGTTTATATAGAAGTTTTAGAACTTCACTTAGTCTGTTTGGCATAGAATTTACCAATTTTTCTGTTTACTCTCCTGTTATTTGGGCCCGCTCCATTTACATTGTCCTGCGTAACGTTTTCTTGGTGGCAATATTGTGTTGCCTTATCCTTTTCTCCAGTGGTTCACACAGGCCTTTTATTAGGTTAAGATCAGGTGATTGTGAGGGTATTTTAAGCTTTTTTTGGGACATTATATGGAAGTCAAAGTCTTACGACCTCAGCAGGGGGCTAATCACGGCATTCGATATCGAGAACTTTTGATCGAAATCTAAATTTTTCGGATCACGGGAGTCGATATCGAGTTTTTCTGATCGACAATTTTTTCGATTGGTAAATTGCAATCGTAAAACATTTTTCACATGTTTTTTACATTGTTTTCGCCATATAGGAATAGTAAATATATTAGTTTTAGTTCGAATTGTTGCTAGTTTGTAGTAAATTTACATATAATGAACATATTTTTAATATTTAGGACCAATGCAATTCCAATAAAAGTTAAACAAAAATTGGTCATAGTAGTGTTCGCAGCGAGCATTCTAGCTTGGCAAAGAACCATATATAAAGCGCACATGCTAGATCGATATTCAAGAGATTGTGATCGACCAAATACAGTACCATTCCGTGACAACATAACGCTTCTGGACCACCTTGTAAGAATAGTGAATTATGAAGTCTCCCACTCGCAAAAAGTTTTAAGACGGCAGACAATTGTAAAGTGATAAAATTGACGTTGACATGCCACCAAAAATTATTTTCCATTTGAACGCCTCCTTCGTCAGCCGAAATCGTCCATTGAGCCTACAAAAGGTGACTTTCTAACAGTGCACACCATTTCAAACCCATGTACTTACACCAATAACAATGTGCACTTTTATTCCTTATTTTTCGCCGAACTATTTTATATTCATCTCATCCTCCAATTAGGAAGGAATTTGGAGGAATGTAAAAAGAGATATGGGTCCATAAGATATAATGCAATACAATTTACTTTGAAACCTCCAAAAACATGTTTTTTTTTTCTACATTCTATTTTGTGACGCTAACTTAGTTTTGTTTTTAAGATAGAAGTTCACCACTGTGGTATCACAATGGACTGAATAGTCTAAGTGAGCCTGATACATCGGGCTGCCACATAATCTAACCTAACCTAGTTCTGTCATTTCATTTTGCTCTGCTTCGTTTTTTGCTTTTGGCAACGCTTGAGAAATTGCATCAAATTTCGATCGAATACCGTGATCCAAACTTTTAATCGTATCGACAATTTTTTCGATACGATTATGAATTCGATATCGAATGCCGTGATAAGCCCCCAGTATGCTTTGGATCGTTATCCTGCTGGAACCAAAACGTCTCTCCTAAGTCAGGTTTTTCGACACTTTGACTTAAATTGTGGAATAGTACGTTTAAATGACAGTATTTATCCATCGTCAGTTCAAAAAATATCAATTGACCCCCTCCAGAAGCCGCCATTCACCCCCACTCCCCACTCCGCCTCCGCCATGCTTCACCGTGCCAACAAGGTTTTATTTTTCAAGCGCAGTTCCTGCGTCCTTTCACACAATTTGACGTCCCTTTATTCCAAATATACAAAACATGCTTTCGTCTGAAAATACAACTTCTTTCCAGAATTTTGGGGGCTTGTTTATGTATTTTTGAGCAAATTCTATGCGTTTTTGTCTGTTAACAAACGATATGTATGGTTTTCGATAGTCAACTTTAACACTTTAACATTTTCCACAATTTAGGAAGAGGTTATCCTGGGATTAGACTTCACCATATTAAAAAATTGTACGCTCTTCCCGTATTGATAACACTTTCGGACGACCAGACCTGGGTTTTGATGTTAAAATGCCGGCTTCTTTACATTTGTTTATAACTCTTTGTACAGATAAACATGATCTAACTACAGTTTTACTAATAATTCGAACATTTTTGTCTTTTTGGCATAATTTAATCATTATTTTGCTTTCGTCAACGCTAATTTTTTTACTCTTAAATTCTCTTTTGTAATTTTTCTACTTTTGTGAATTAAATGAGGAAACGATCTCGCTAATCGATCAAATATAATAACAAAAATAAAAAATAAAAGAAAACTGAAAAGAAAACTCAAAAATGTAGAGGTACAATTTGAATAAATATAATGAACGCAGACTTTGTGGTAGCAGTTTGCAAACGTTCATTCGATTACATGGCGCTGTCATTAATATCAGAAGAAGAATCTTCATTTTGTTGCATATTTATGAAATAACGGATACAAATAATAAATTCGCCATACAAATTTCACCATACAAATAAATAACGAAATTGAAGTGAACGCAGACTTTGTGGGCTATGTGTACATACGATCGCATCAAAAAGTCACCTTTTGTAATTTATCCTAATTAGAATTGTTTTGCTGTTAATAACACGTTAGCTGATAAGTCCCCGGTCTAACAAAGAAAAACACATTTTTTTTGTCAAAATTCGTTTTTATTATTCAACATAGTTCCCTTCAAGAGCGATACAACGATTATAACGACGTTCCAATTTTTTGATACCATCTTGTTAGTACTCCTTCGGTTTTGCCTCAAAATAGGCCTCAGTTTCGGCGAACACCTCTTCATTGCAGCCAAATTTTTTCCCTGCGAGCATCCTTTTGAAGTCAGAAAACAAGAAAAAGTAGCTGGGGGCCAGATCTGGAGAATACGGTTGGTGGGAAAGCAATTCGAAGCCCAATTCATGAATCTTTCCCAAAACCAGAGGCCATTACTTTGCCAGCGGACTTTTGAGTCTTTCTACGCTTCGGAGACGGTTCACCGGTCGCTGTCCCCTCAGCCGACTGTCGATTGGACTCAGGAGTGTAGTGAGCCATGTTTCATCCATTGTCACATATCGACGGAAAAACTCGGGTGTATTACGAGTTAACAGCTGCAAACACCGCTTAGAATCATCAACACGTTGTTGTTTTTGGTCAAATGTGAACTCGCGCGGCACCCATTTTGCACAGAGCTTCCGCATATCCAAATATTGATGAATGATATGACCAACACGTTCCTTTGATATCTTTAAGGCCTCTGCTATCTCGATCAACTTCATTTTACGGTCATTCAAAATCATTTTGTAGTTTTTTTATGTTTTCGTCGGTAACCACCTCTTTCGGGCGTCCACTGCCTTCACCGTCCTCCGTGCTCATTTCACCACGCTTGAATTTTGCATACCAATCAATTTTCCCTGGGGCAGAGTCCGGAAACTCATTATCAAGCCAAGTTTTTGCTTCCACCGTATTTTCCCTTCAGAAAACAGTATGATAAAAATCAAAACACGAAATTCCTTTTTTTTACCATTTTTTTTCACAATAACAAAAGTTGCTTCACAAAAGACGCTCTATCTCACAATTGACTTACAGACATCAAATTTTGACACGAATCATTTGAAGGTTGGTACTATATAAAAATAATATGCATTTAATACTAGCGACGCCATCCATGTGTCATACCGGGGACTTATCAGCCAACCTGTTAAATATTACAGTATTAGTATAAAGGCGTGCATTTTCAATTATCGTTCATTGGGAACCTTTTCAACGACACAACAGTTGGAGACGAGAGTGAAACCAAATAAATTAATTTTTATTGTGCAAATTAATTATTTCATTTTTCTTTTGTAAGGCAGTACGCGCATTACAAAATGGATGCCGCTCAATTTGCAGAGTTTATGAAGGCGCAACAAGCTTTAGTGGCGCAATTAGCCAAATTAACAACTGGTTCATCAACATCGAGTGCAGCAAAAAATGGTGGCAGTGCAACAATAAATACAATTTTGGTTCCCAATTTTTATATCTTCGACCCGGCAAGGGGACATACCAAAATTACATTCAACGGTTTACAAATTAACCATGAAAGGCATTGAGTCGAATAAAGATTATTGTACGAAGCTGCTTTTAACCCTGGAAAGTCATCCTTATTTTTTGTACACTAACGTCATCCTTCGTCATTTTGACTACGGCTGATTTCAAGACGCTATAATTTGCATCGTGAGAAAAAATGAGGACCAAAGTTGAATTTATTTACTTATTCAATTTGTTTTTAATTAGTATAAGACAAAAATTCATAAAATGGTTGTATTGGTATAACTTAAATTTATCATTTCCTAATCGACCAGAATGCATATTAAATCGAAAATGAAAGTACGCGTCGTCATTTTGACGAAGGATGACTGTCCAGGGTTAAATTCAATTGGAGCAAAATACTTCAATATGGTCACATCGCTGGCGGCAGCACCAAAAATTGCAATGGAACTGCCATACGACGAGTTATTGAAATTGTTGGAGGATCATTTGACACCAAAAAGAAATATCTTG
Organism: Haematobia irritans; assembly: GCF_050003625.1. Taxonomy (NCBI): domain Eukaryota; kingdom Metazoa; phylum Arthropoda; class Insecta; order Diptera; family Muscidae; genus Haematobia; species Haematobia irritans. Next base: position 281,046,006 of record NC_134397.1, on the reverse strand, counting down.
GTGGCACAACATAAATTTTTGTCAAAATACCAGACGGATGGACAGTCAATTTCTGAATACGTTGCAATGCTTCGAACGGACATTGGTGATTGTGAATTTGTTTCAGAGTGCGAGTGCAAAAGTTCAATTGCTGATGTATTTTTACGTGCACAATTTATTCGAGGGATTTCTTGCAATAGTATTCGAGAGCAATTGCTACAATCAAGTTCATCGAAGTTTGAAGAAATCGTTTTAAAAGCTTTGGCTTTGAAGCAGCGAAAGCAGATGCAAAAGAACTAACACAATCACAAACAAATAGTTCAAGTGCAACAATTAATAAAATTTCAAACAAAAGGAAAATGCCAAAGCGTCCTAATGTGCAAAAATCGAGAGCAAAGTTAATTATGAGCAACTTGGTATAGCTGGCTTATGTTAAAGATGTGGCAAAAATAATCATTTTGCAAAAGAATGTCATTCTAGTGCAAATTTAAAATACAATTTGTGTTTTAAACACGGGCATGTAGCAAAAGACTGCATTGCATCTCTTTTGACATATAGTCCTAATGCCGGACTTACATATAACAACAAAAACAAGTCGATTTCAACGAATCAAATTCAGAATGATGACTCCGACTATGGAATTTACAAAATAGTCGACGTATACCAAAGCAGCTATGGTAATGTAAATTCTAATGGATATTATGCTAATATATTGAAGAAGGCAAGTTGGAAGTATATATAAAAATTAGAAATTAGCGAGTCTGTAAGGATTATATTGTGAATTATCCAAAGACTGAATAAATAAATAAATAAAATTCGAAGTTGATCCTGGATCTGGATTTTCGTTTCTACCCCGAGGAATATTCAATAAATTAAATTTGCCAAACAAACTTGGGAGTATGAATATCATATTCCAAAAAAACACTCAAGCCCGAAGGGAAAGTTCGAGTTTATGCTGTTTTCAACAACATTTCAATTTATGATGACCTTTATATTGTGCCAGATGGCTGTACAGCCCTCATAGGTCGTACTTGGATTCGTCGATTATGCATTAATCTCAACGAATTGGATCAAACTAACAATGAGCCAATTACAAATTCAATTAGCGAATTAAATCATATTGATGATTTAATGCCAGAATTTTCAACAGTTTTTCAACAAAAGATAGGTTGCGTACCAAATTATAGAGTCTCTCTTCGACTTTGAGACAATACAAAACCTATTTATATCAAAGAACGCCAAATACCATATGCATTAGTAGAACGTGTTAATAAGGAGATCGATGAGTAAGGAAAATCAATGCATTATAACCAAAGTGACTAATAGCGATTGGGGGTCACAGAAGCATACTTCGATGATATTTTGGTTCATGGCGAAACTGTAACTGAGTGCAAATCTAATCTAAAGGCTTTTTTAGCGCAGCTAAAAAAAATACAATCCACACTTAAATCTTTCAAAATGCTTTTTTTCAATAAATTGCGGAATTTTATTCAAGGGGCAGAGAGTGGTTATTCCAGATTGTTTAGAAAAAGCTGTTCTTGAGGAACTTCACCATAACCACTTAGGGATAACAAAGATGAAGCAGTTAGCGAGGCGTTACGTCTACTGGACAGCTATTGATAAAGACATCGAGAATTACGTTCAATCTTGTGCAGCATGCGCTTCAGTGCAAAATAGTCCTCCAAAAGTAATTTTACACCACTGGGAACCGCATCAAAACTGGCAACGTATTCACATTGATTACGCTGGGCCTTTTCAAGGCCATCAATTTCTAATTGTAGTGGATTCTAAGTCGGAGTGGGTGGAAGTTGGAATGTGATCCACTGCACCATCGTCTTCGTCAACCATAAACATGTTGAGCAATATATTTTCAAGAAACGGCTTCCTAATGTTAACGTCTCAGATAACGCTACAAACTTCAAAAGTGAAGAATTCAAATCATTTTTCACAACTGTGGAATTTTCCAGAAATTTATCGCTCCCGGTCATCCTGCGGACCAACGGTTTAGCCGAGCGAAATGTGCAGACTTTGAAAAAACGCCTAACGGCTATGGCAATTTCAACTAAAGTGCAAGAAATTCTGTTTCGTTACAGTTATTTTTGTTATGACCATTAGTCATCGTGAAGCCACTTCTATTATAACTAACCTTATCAATTTTTAAGATCAATCGATATGGCATCACCATAAAGGGAAAGGGCAAATGTCATTGTTTACCTTCGTACTATTCTTTTTTCTGATATACATACGATCGCATCAAAAAGTCACCTTTTGTAATTTATCCTAATTAGAATTGTTTTGCTGTTAATAAATATTATGGTATTAGTATAAAGGCGTGCATTTTCAATTATCGTTCATAGGGAACCTTTTCAACGACACAAGAATTTTCTTATGAAGAAAAAATTGAGATAGTATCGGCCTTAAATACAATTTGTACTTTAACATTCTCGAAAAGTAGCATATACAATTTCTTAAGATATGTAATCATTACCTGTGAGAAGTGGTCATCAGTGTGCAACGTCATGTTATTCAATTGTTCAAGCATATCAGCACCTTCCGTTGTCGAATTTATTTTTTCACTATCGTATGTGTTATCCTTTGCAGTTACAATATCTTCAACATTCAAACTAACTTGGTTCATCAGTTGCTCTAAGCTCTTGCTATCAGCACCATGCTGTTCTTTAGTGTCTTCCATCAAGTGTTTTTCAAAAGCTAATGTTCCAAAAATTTCCTTTTTATCGTTATTTTCATTGACGCTGTTGGAAACTGTAGCTAGTACATCATCGTATTTAGTTTCCAAACTTTCAACCTGGCATCCATCTTGTAATGTATTTTGGCCTCCTGTCTGATTTGATTCAATGTAGAATGACTCGGGCTCCACTGTTGCGTCGCAAGGCATGGTTTTAGCCAGATTGGTATTATCTGTGACGTCATGTAAATCCATTTCTTCTGTTGATGGCGAATTGGACACATGTTCTTTTTCCTCGATCTGCAATTGTTCCTTGTCTCCAATGCAGGCATGTGAATCTTCAATAAATGAATTATTAACGCTATCAATTTCAGTTGGAATAGGTTGAACACTATTCAGTACATCCTCTATGGGATCGGAACTGGAAATGTATATGGACTGTTTCATGACATCATTGTCTGTTACAGGCAGATCATCACATTTTAACTTTGATATGTCCACATCTAGGTCGACGCAAGTCTCGGGTCCATGATCAATCAAATTAGTGTTCTCAGTGTTGATTGGAACATTGACTTCGTTTATAGAATAGCAATCCTTGTTTGTATTGTCAATAGATTCCACATTTCCTACTGGTCCCATATCGAATGGATCCATATTATCTTGAGTTAGTTCATGAGGTCGTTGGTCGGCTTCTTCATCGAACTCTTGTTCAGGTGGTAAAGAGATGGCATCCATATTTCCGCATCCCCCTTTCCGGGGACTCTGCGCTACGAAATCATCGTCGCTTATAATACGACGTGGAACAGCTGAAGCGGGTTGGCCATAAAATTCTTCATCTAAATGTGAATTATTGGGTTCGGGAGAAATTGGCGAAGTAGGAGATGCGATAGTGGGTACAAATTCCTTAGCCTCTGGATTGAGCTGTGATAGTGCCAGTTCGATATGTCCTTCAGCAGCCTGCTGTAAAGAAAATTTTGACAGGCAAGTTTGTTGCTCACTTTGACTAGTAAGCATGTCCAAATCGTCGGCTGGAATTTGTGCCACGTTTTCACTAAGAGAGCTTGTACCATTTGAAAGCAAAGAGCTAGCTTCTTCATCATCTCCCACTTCTTTTTGCTCAAAAGAGTATGCGTGATTTTTTTCTGCTGATACTGACGCAATTAAATTAGGCGAGTGGGTGTTGACAACTCCCATTTCTTGATCTTCGGACTTATTTTTCTCATGTCCATTTGAATAAGAATCTAAGCTCTCGGTAATGTCTTTCAAGCCTTCCATGGTGATAGTACCACCATTACCAGTTTCGTAACTGTATGTTGCTGTTGCTTGTTCATTTTCTGCCAACTCATTCGTGTTGTTGTATTCACCACTAGTCTGATGTTTTTCGCTCTGTTGCACTTCTTTAACATACTTCAATTCGTCATCGTCGCCAACGTCGTGTGGTTCACTTTGCAGTTGTTCATCAAACTTTGCTCCCAAGATATCTCCACTGCAACTACCACCGTCGCCACAACCGGCAACAGCGCTCATATTGTCAATGACGTAGTTTTGATGTTGCTGTCTGTGTTCTAAATATTGATCAAATACTTCTTGATCCTCCATTTTTGTTTCGAACCTGAATCACCACAAAGAAGTCCTTTATTATTTCTTTTTTTTAGTTGAAACTGCCCTCTACTTTCTCTAATTTCAAATTTTTGATACACAAAAAAGTTCTGTCCTGCGCTGTACCTACAAAGAAATAGTAATGAGTTATTTCAATAAGTATGCCAAACTAAGGAGATTAAAGATAAACTTTAATACGTGTGTGGCGACTATGACGAAGATTTTTAATGGCAATTCAGACTTTACGCAAACCTGGCCAATGTATAGCTAACTACTCAGTAATTTCCTCTCGAAGTGAATTAAAACACTTTATTTTTGGCCGTTCAGTTCGCACCTTTAAACTTTTGCTCTCCTTGTGAAAACCCTCATTTGTATTTCCTCTCATGACAACGGCCATGATTCACCCTTTTTACCATTTCCTTTTAAATCTCTTTTATTCTCATATGTATCTATTATTACATACATATATTTTGCAAATCGCACACATACCATGTCACAATCGGATTTAGTACATTAATTTTAATTACAAAGAGTATAATGCAAATTTCACCATAAGCTCCTTTGCGAAATGGAATATAGCTTATAGAACTAGCTTTTATGCAATTAAAATAAGTAAAATATTCCAGAGCACAGTTCGTCCTTACGTCTCATCTGATTAGAGAATATAAATTTCACTTACTTGATGATAAACCACCAACACACAAAGGTTTAATTGTCTAATTTTTCTTTAAAAAAGAAAATCGGAACCAATCGACCTACTCGAATGAATGTTCTCCACGGTCTCAGCAAAAATTTCATAGCTACTCTGTGGGGATTAGTGTTGGGAAAGTAACGAGTATTTGATTACAAGTACTCGTTACTGACTAATTTTTTGAGTACTCGTTACTAGTAAGAGTATTTGGTCAATGGTGAAAATTTAAAATCACCTTTCTGTATGCCAAAATTTGGCATACGAAAGGGTGATTTTAAATTTTGGTTTTTTTCATTTCTCTTCTCAACTTCGTAAGTGTATTGTATTATTATAAATTTATTTCTTAAAATTAAATTATAACTTAGATATAAACAAAACAATCTATAGGTAAGTAGGTAAGTACTATGTTCGCTTTTCGAGTTGAAATTTTCGCGGTTACTTTAATAAAACAGTTCAATATGAAGCAGATAAATTAATTCAATTGATGCGCAGTTTCTTGTTCCCCTAGATTTCGCAAGACTTTATAGGAATATTTTGGTTTTAATTTATAATTTTGTTTATTTCAGGAAAAAAAGCGAAAATAAAGTGATTTTCAACTCGAAAACCGAACATAGTACCCACCTTATTGTACAATCTGTTGATATTGCCGCATTTAACAAAATCTAAGTAAATATGCAAGTATTTGGAGTATGGTTCTATGTTTTAATACCATAATAATACTAAGAAACATTTTACAATTTCATTTTTTCTTAGTATTATTATAAATTTATTTATTCATATTATTATTCATCTATATTTAATCAAACCGAGCCCATGCGGACTATATGTTGATAGATAATAATTCATTACAGGTATTTGCTTGAAATGATAAAACTAACTAAAACATATTTAAAAAACACTAAGTGAAATGAAAACCTAACGCACACTTTCTTAAAATCAATATATCTTTAAATGTATGGAAATTGAAAAATCCTTAACAAATAGCCTTGCTATGCGAATTGCAAACGATTTCTCAAAAATTTCTATAGAAATTTTGTTGCGAGCTATATAAAGGTTTTGTTTTGTTTGTTTCTACAAAATCTATGTACTTAAAACTTCAATCTAACGCAATTTTATTAAAAAATAAAAATCCTAGGAAAGTGTAAAGTCGGACGGGCCTTTGTATTTAGATCTACATTTTGATAAAATCTCAAATCAGAAAATATAAAATCGATTGTTCGAAATATTTCAAATTAATTTTAGAAAAATTTAAATATTTATAGAAATTTGTAATCCCAACCCCAAAAAAACTTCAAGGCAAGAAGGTGGACAAGGACTTGTGGCTGTATCAAGGTGGACAGGTGTTAAGCGTGAGGCCCTAACTGAATATTTTTCCTAAATTTTTACTAATTGAACTTGAAAAAGAAATTTAATTTGATATTTTAAATAAACGCTTTTTCCCTTGACCAATAATCCATAAACATTCTTATTCAACGCTGAAATAAGTATTGTACCAATGTATGAAATAAGTATTGTACCAAATTTTGAGATTCCCTATCCCAACCACATCCTTGTCCTTATACTAGAGACACCTTCAATTTCCATCTTCCCTTCCACCTTATTCCATAACTCGAACTTCCATAATTCAAAAAAACAGTGAACCTAACAGGATAGATAACTTTTGATTCATTTTAGAAAATTTTGAAATTTTTTAGAAAATTATAACTAACAACTGTTTGACAAAATTTTCTATGGAAATAAAATGTAGAAAATATTTGTTATAGAAATAAAATTTTGACAAAATTTTCTGTAGAAATTCAATTTTCTTGATTTGTTAAAGCAGAGATCAAAACAACAAATATGAAATTAAATTTTGACAAAATTTAATTTAGAAATAAAATTTTTACAAAATTTCCTATAAAATTTTCAGAAAATTTGTTACGAAATAAAATTTTCTACAGAAATAAAACTTTAACAAAATTTTCTTTAGACTTAAAATCTTAACAAAATTTACTATAGAAATAAAATTTTAACAAAATTTAGTATAGAAATAAAATGTAGACAAAATCAAGGCCGTATTCAGGGGGGGGGGGGGATGAGGGGGATCAAACCCGCCCCTCGAAATGAATGAATATTTTTATATTAATAAAAATTTATTTTTAGCTGCATAGAAAAATCTTATCGAAGATGTTGAAGAAAAGCTGGAGGTTTTATTTTGAAAAACGCTTCCCAATAAAACTTGCACAAATCATAGAATACTACTTGAAAAGCCCGTCAAACGACGGTCGAAAAAAAAACAAATTGTTTTTGTTCTCGCACCACAAATTTAATTTTTGGAAAATGTATTTCTGCTTTTTATGTGTGTTTGTTGTTCTTTTTGTGAACATGACTCGCTTTGTTTGGCCATAGCAACAACAACGAAACAGCCAAACACACATGTGTAAATGAAATGGCGCAAAACCTGCGAAAAGAACCTGCCTAATTCAGCGATGGAAGCAATAAAGAGATTTTTCCAAACGTGCATATTCTTTTAAAAATTTTGGTCACTTTGCCAGTTACTCAGGGATGGAAAATACAATTTTTAAGAAAGTACAAAAAAGGTATTTTTTGAGCGGAAAGGTATTTTTTACTAAATTTCAACAAAAATTTCACTGGAAGATTATTGTCAAGAGACTGAATTTTAAAGAAAATAAAATTTTGGCAAAATTTTCTATAGAAATAAAATTTTGCAAAAATTTCCTATAGAAATAAAATTTTTACAAAATTTTCAATTGATATAAAATTTTTACAAAATTTTCAATTGATATAAAATTTTGACAAAATTTTCTATAAAAATAAAATTTTGCAAAAATTCTATATAGAAATAAAATGTTGACAACTATTTCTAGCGAAATCGATAATATAGAATCGCATTCTTTTTTCGACTAAAACTTTCTTGAAGTTCAATAAAATCCTGTTTTTGACTATGTCTTTTACAAAATCGAGATTTTCTTCCCACATGAACATGTCTGTTTTGCCATATTTGTAAAATACTATTAGCAAATAAGGTTGATAAAGACTTTCTCAAAATATTAAAATATTTTGTCAAAGCTATTGTACCATAAATCTGATATCGACTCGCGGGGGTACTACGGTATTGACCGGGGTGAAAAAGGTTTGAAAAAGTACTATAGTACTGCATTTTCCATCCCTGCAGTTACTACGTGCTCATCCGAACGTTCATTTTCAACAATGAAGAGATTAAAAACGTATCTTAGAAATTCGACTAGCGAGAGTAGACTCAAAGGATTGGCATTAATGTCGGTTCATCGCCGAATAAATGTGTCGACTGAAGAAGTCATTGATGATTTATTTGCTGCCCAAAAAGCCCGTCGGCTCAATTTAATATTATAACAAGTATATACAGCACTAAGTTCGGCCGGGCCGAATCTTAAATACCCACCACCATGAACCAAATATTAGGGTTTCCTTTGAAATTTCAGGAGGGCTTGAGGACTTGAGGATATTCCCGAAGATAAATTTAAAGATTTCACCTATGAGGACTATATCAGATTCTGGATTTATAAGAACCATTTTTGTTTGAGTTTTAAAGGAATCATTAACATCTCTTCTAAGTGTGCAAGAAAATTATAAAATAAAGTCTTGATTTGAAATCTTAAATCTGTAGAAGTAAAATCTGGAAATTTTACATTGAGTTTCAAGCAATTTTCATGATCAGTGCGCCTTCTACACCCTCAAGAAGTGAAGTCGGTCTATATGGAGGCATTACCAAATGGATCGATAAAAACTTAATCCGATACACGTTTTTGTGAGCCTAAAATACCAGAATATTTACAATTTCAGGCAAATCAGATAAAAACTACGGTTTCTAGAAACCCAAGGAGTTAAATCGGGAGATCGTTCTTATGGGGGCTATACTAAAATATGGACCGATACTCACCGTTTTCGGCACACCTCTTTATGACCCGAAAATACCTCTAGATTTCCAATTTAAGGCAAATAGGATAAAAACTTCGGATTCTAGAAGCCCAAGGAGTAAAATCTTGAAATCGGTCTATATGGGGGCTATACCAAAATATGGACCGATACTCACCATTTTCGGCACACCTCTTTATGGTCCTAAAATACCTCTAGATTTCCAATTTCAGACAAATTGGATAAAAACTACGGTTTCTATAAGCCCAAGACCCCAAATCGGGAGGTCGTTTTATATGGGGACCATACCAAAACATGGACCGATACTCACAATTTTTGGCACACGTATTTGTGGTCCTACAATACCTCTAAATTTCCAATTTCAGGTAAATTGAATAAAAACTGCGGTTTCTATAAGCCCAAGAAGTAAAATCGGGAGATCGGTCTATACGGGGGCTATACCAAAACATGGACCGATAATCACCATTTTTGGCACACCTCTTTATGGTCATAAAATACCTCAGGCAAATTGAATAAAAACTACGATTTCTATAAGCCCAAGACCCCAAATCGGGAGGTCGGTTTATATGGGGACTATATCAAAACCTGGACCGATATAGCCCATCTTCGTGACCTGCCTGCAGACAAAAGACGAGTTTGTGCAAAATTTCAGTACGATTGCTTCATTATTGAAGACTGTAGCGTGATTACAACAGACGGACAGACAGACGGACATCGTTATATCGTCTTAGAACTTCTCCCTGATCAAGAATATATATACATTATATAGTCGGAAATCGATATTTCGATGTGTTACAAACGGAATGACAAACTTATTATACCCCCGTCACCATTCTATGGTGGTGGGTATAAATATATTGTATACATACCTATGCATAAATAAAATTTTCTACACATGAGAATATGAATATTTTTTTTAAAGTTGAACCCCCACCCCACCGAATTAAAATCCTGGCTACGGCCTTGGACAAAATTGTCTATAGAAATAAAATTTTGACAAAATTTACCATAGAAAATCTATTTTCGTGATATTTTTTATAGCAGAGATGTTTGACAAATATGAAATTAAATTCTGACAAAATTCTGGAAATTCGAATTATGTACACTGAAAAAACACTGAACACTGAAAATTTACGATTAATTTTAGAAAATTTGGAATATTTGTAGAAAATTTTAACTAAACGGTATTACAAACGTTTTTATGTCATAAAAATAAGTAAATATTTTTCGACAAGTTCAAGAAAATTTTTTAGATTTTTCACCTGTTAAATAAAATTTTGTAGTTTGAAGGAAAAACTTGGAGTTCAAAATTGCAAAAATGTCATGATGTAAATTTACAAATTTAAAGAAATTTGAAGAAATTGGATGACACGAATTTGAGTATGTTTTTTCCTCGGGTTATTAGAGTAATGGAAACTTTCTCCAAACATAATAATTCCATGAACTAAAATAAAGTTAAACTGGCCTTAGTGAAATAGAGAGTTCACTTTTTTTGAGTGTAGTGCGAGTGTAAAGAGTCATACTCACGAAAACAAAATCACGCTCACGATTTTAATCACACTCCAAATTTTTTTCTTCTGACGGTAAGTAAGTTTGGAAGTAAAATTCTTGACTTCTTGGAAAATATTAATTGAAGTTTTCGAAAATCGTTTTATCAGTTAAAATAACACGAAAAGGATATATGGCTTCTTCCTTTGAAGAAAGTGAAAAATTTATCTGATTTCTTAAAAACGTTTGCATTTGACAAAATTTGCATTGGGTGTAGGTGGGAGCTATAATTTAAAGCATCACATGGATCACGTCTCATGCGAATAGTATGAATAATAATGTCGTTGACTTCAGCTGGGTCAATCCAATTGTTTTCAGAGAAGGTACCCAAGCTTATTCAAAAACCCTTGGAAAATTTCAACATTGGGTCTCACGATAAAAATGATCGCTTAATATTTTCATCCACTGTCAATGGTGGAAAATGGTGGATTTAAAAAGTTTGCAAATTGCAAGCATCAGTAATACACAATATACCCTGACGAAAAATACCAAATAGTGAATACGAAATTGGCTCTAAAAATTTTAATGATTGGTGAAAATCTTTTTCTAACGAGACCCATATATCTACAACACCACATTTTATAACACTAGAATAAAACTGGATAATGTAATTTGCTTTTCTATACTGTTTCTAAATTTAAAAAAGAGGAAGATATTATTAAAAAGTGCCCACAATGTCTTTTTTAATTTTTTTTATAAAAGTAACGAGTACTCAATTCAAAAGTAATCAAAATTTACAACACTAGTGGGGATGGTCTCTTACGACTAAGTGTGTAAATATAACCATAGCGATAGGCGGTAGGCGAAACATTTTTGCCGCAACGGCAAATACAATAAGCTTGACGGCGAATAATTCCCTTTTTCACATTTCCTAGCGTTTTTGTTGTCAATACAGCATGCTTTGACAATATTAAACAATGAAGTTGAATAAAAACATACAATGGCTTGTTATTTGTTGAGTTATTTCAAGAAAAAATAATCTACACGTGTCCAGGCAACAGCAATTCCTAGTGGTGAGTTAAAAAATTGATAAGTGATGACAACACTATACCAGTTTTCGCCAAGGAGTTAGAATAAGTTTTAATTTAGCGACACGCCGCTAGCCGTCACGGTATTCCGTCGCGGATTTTGGGCTTCCCATAAGAAATACACGTAAATAAGTGTTCGCCTACCGCCTATCGCTATGGTTATATTTACACACTAAGTAACCTAAATAAACGTCATGCGTATTACGTACGAGTTTATAAGTGTCAAAGATGATGAATACATCCCTGTTCTTCTTTATTGCAAATGTGAAGGCCGGTAGCAGTGTAATGCGCCATCCAGATTATAAGTTTATCCGACACGACAGTGCTCGTGTCAAAAATATCCCAGTTATTGGACACACTATAAGTTATGTTCGACGGCATAATCGATCCTGATTCCTGTCAATGTGATCGCCAACACATAATGCCAGATAGAATTGTATGTAAAATCATCTGCAAAAAGTATGGGCCTTGTTCAAGTATTTGAAATAATTACCCAATAAACACAGGATGAGCGTTTTTCAAATGCAATAACTTTTCAGTTTGAGGGTAAATATAATTTTCAACATAAATTCAACTTGACTTGAAATAGCTCATATTCAATACATCTTCAAACTGTTTGCGAATTACTTCCAATTTGCCAAAATGTTGACGAAATCTTTGAAAAGTTGTTGAAGATAATATGAGAAAACTTTGATTAAACACTACCCTAAAATGCAACGAAAAACCCATGTGGTTTTCAATACTTATTTGTGCAACGAAGTTCGTGGTCAATTGCAAGAAATAAAAAATGGAAAATTTTAGACAAATAACCAAATAGTTTATAAAAATAGGTAAGTGAAAATAAAAAATGAAATAAAACTTTAAGGAAGTCACTAAATGTATATCTCTTTGCAGAAAACTAAAATGAAGGATTCTACGTTCTTGAAAACATTAAAAAGCTGACCGATGAAAAAATGGTGGACAATTAACTGGAACTGCTTCAAATAGTTTATAATAATTGGTACGTCAATATGAAAAATTAAATCAACACTTTAGAGAAGTCACTAAATTTAAATCTCTTTGCAGAAAACCAAAATCTTTGGATGCTACATTCTTGCAAACATTAAGAAGCCGACCAATGAAAAATGAGTGGCTTATCGACAAGAAAAAGTTTCCAGAAACATTACAAGTGCAACCAATTAAAATTGTTAAAAACAACAAATTGTTGAAATCAACAACTTCTGGATGAAAATGGGCATCACATCGTCAGTTTAATTCATATGCTATTATCAGTTTAAAATGGATATTTTGTGAATTCCTTCTGCTGGAAATCAATTCTAACACGCGGTCCAGTACGTTCCTAATTTCAAATTGCCCGCTTGTTAATAAATTTTAATGCTGTTTTATGACACCAAAAGGAAGGAAAACGAATTATCAATGCAAAAGTGTTTACTAATAATGTTTAAGATATTTAAAGTTTTGTTGTTTTTTTTTGTTCTTATTTGTTGATATGTTTAATAAGATTATTATTTATCGATTGGTATTGTAGTGTATTATGTAGTGTAGTGTATTATTATATATTTTATTTTGATGAAAATGAATAAATTATACAAAATTCATAGAATTTTGGCTTTGACTTTCAATTTGAAGTGGGGATATCATTCATACAAATTTAGGTTGAAAAGTATTTGCAACGATGTTAATTTTGAATTTGACTCGCATCGAAAATTGTTTGACAAATTATTGAGTAGCGATGCATTTCAATTTGAGGTTAACACTTAAAGGTGAGTACTATGTTCGGTTTTTTCACCAAAACACCAAATTAAAAGTACAAATATATTTATGAAGACGATTATATTTTGATCGAGTCTTGCCAAATAATGGATGGAAAAGATCCAAGGAATTGATTGCAAATTATTTTATATTTCTAAATTAGTTAAATAAAAAAAGTAACCGTGAAAACAAGTTAGTTTTCAGCTTGAAAACTGAACATAGTACCCAGCTTAAGATATTATTGCTAATGTGTTGAATTTCACTGTTGAGGGTAATGTCTGTTTTTTGTTGAGAACGCGATTTTCTCAACAATTTCTCAACTTGAATATTACCCTAATCCTTTGAAAAAATGTTTGAAAAATTGTTGAAATTTAGCATTTTTCAAACGTTTGTGTTTATTGGGTAAGATCTGGTAACTAGCATTTGACAGAAGGTGAGTAATGCGTTTATCCGGACGATCGATAGTGGTTGTGTCAAACATATACCATATATTGGCCACAATATAAGTTAAGTCCCAAGGCATAATCGATACTGCTGTATGTTTATGGGATCGATAACACATTTACCGATTATTTAGTCATCAACGAATTGTCGTATCGATTGGACACACTGTAAGATTCTTTACAAACATAGACATCCCGTCCAGAGAATGAAGCCGCCGAGTCGCGCCGTCGGCCATTTTTTGCCAGTCGACGCCGCCGCCGAATATGTCGGCTCATCTCGACTCAAATTTAGTCGCCAATTAATCAAAAATATTAGTTTAAATCAAACAACTTTATTAATAATTGTAGTAATTTTAGTCAAAATTTTGAGCCTTTCACCCCCAATCAATCTATTTCAAAGTGTTATAATAATTTTGCAAAAATTTACCTCAGAAAATTTGAATGAAATGTAAATTTGATTGTAAGATTGGTTGTACAACTAATCTTATTACCATTCGAATAACTTCAAATTGATTTTATAATGAGGGCTGTTTTCTTTTTGCACTGGATGCAACATTTGTATGGGCTATCCAGAACATCGTTGCACTGGTGTTCTATCCAGAATTGTATTTGGATAAAGTGACGCTTCTTCGATTCACAATAGCAATGTATTGTGACTATTTTATCGAAAAACATGTGACTATTTTATCAAAGTGATACAGTGTCATAAATAATCGCAGCAGTAAATATTTATTACTAATTGAAGCATTTCACACATTAAAAATGCAAGATTTCACTTCTTTTCTGTGATTGTTTTTAAACAGCTGATGACAGTGTTGCATATTTTTGGAGATGTCCTGGATAAAGGCCGGTACTCTGTTCGGTTTTCGCGTTGAAACTCCATACAAAACCAAAAAATGCGAAAAATTTGCGAAATTGTTTCCATTTGTGATACTTTGTTTTTTCGTGTTGAAAAACTGACGTTTATAGCACGGCGCCATTTGCAATGTGAATTAAGAAATAATTTATTTATTAAAAACTATTTGTGCGGGTTTATAAATCAAACACGGACCATATTTTTGTTCCGAAACTATACAAAGGATCAAAGGAATAGCAGATCAATTGCCCAAGGAAAAATAAAATGTTATTTTGTAAAAACAAGCAACAACCACCAACTTAATCCAATATCGCTCCCTGTAAAATAGCGCTCCAAGCTACCTAAAAAAAACGCCGCTTTCTATGTGCGAAATAACGGTTTCCATAAAAATTTTTCGCAAGAATGAACATAGTACCGGCCTTAAACTAGTACTCTGTTTTATTTTAGTCCTTCACGGCTTAGGGTATCCAATGCTAAAAGAAAACAGCCCTAATATCTCAAGTGTTATCCTCAAATTTAAATGCATCGCTACTCAATAATTTGTCAAACAATTTTCGATGCGAGTCAAATTCAAAATTAACATCGTTGCAAATACTTTTCAACCTAAATTTGTATGAATGATATCCCCACTTCAAATTGAAAGTCAAAGCCAAAATTCTATGAATTTTGTATAATTTATTCATTTTCATCAAAATAAAATATATAATAATACACTACACTATATAATACACTACAATACCAATTGATAAATAATAATCTTATTAAACATATAAACAAATAAGAACAAAAAAAAAAAACACAACAAAACGTTAAATATCTTAAACATTATTAGTAAACACTTTTGCATTGATAATTCGTTTTCCTTCCTTTTGGTGTCATAAAACAGCATTAAAATTTATTAACATGCGGGCAATTTTAAATTAGGAACGTACTGGACCGCGTGTTAGAATTGATTTCCAGCAGAAGGAATTCACAAAATATCCATTTTAAACTGATAATAGCATATGAATTAAACTGACGATGTGATGCCCATTTTCATCCAGAAGTTTTTGATTTCAACAATTTGTAGTTTTTACCAATTTTAATTGGTTGCACTTGTAATGTTTCTGGAAACTTTTTCTTGTCGATAAGCCACGCATTTTTCATTGGTCAGCTTCTTAATGTTTGCAAGAATGTAGCATCCAAAGATTTTAGTTTTCTGCAAAGAGATTTAAATTTAGTGACTTCTCTAAAGTGTTGATTTAATTTTTCATATTGACGTACCAATTATTATAAACTATTTGAAGCAGTTCCAGTTAATTGTCCACCATTTTTTTATCGGTCAGCTTTTTAATGTTTTCAAGAACGTAGAATCCATAATTTTAGTTTTCTGCAAAGAGATATACATTTAGCGACTTCCTTAAAGTTTTATTTCATTTTTTATTTTCACTTACCTATTTTTATAAACTATTTGGTTATTTGTCTAAAATTTTCCATTTTTTTAATTTCTTGTAATTGACCACGAACTTCGTTGCACAAATAATGTGTGTTTTGCAATAAAAGTTGGCGGACTTTTTTTCTTCCCCTATGTTCTAGTTTACGAATTCACACAAAATTTTGAATTTTCAATAACTTCTGAACCATTCCATAGTTTGCCAAAAAAAAAAAAAAATTCTCCCAATAAATTTTCTTATCCATAAGATCAGTGTGTTCAAATTTCGTGTTATATTAGTATCAATCAATATTAGTACCAATCAAAATAAACGATTCTTTTAATTATCCACGATGGTTTAAGATAAAGCTCATGTAGCATACAGCATTGATTGTAGACTGAACGGGCAACGCGGATTGAATCACAGGTAACTTTGAATCTATCATTATACGTATATAGTGGACTATCATGAAGATGTAGCAATAATAGCCCTTTCACATGTAGAAAACGTTAAAATTTAGTGTGGAGTTTTTAAATGTAAATAATAACCTAGCATCCATGTCCATTTTCACTTGGGTTTCATATAGATAAGGCACCGTGTTGAATCATTTTACATCAGAGCACAATAAATCTGCATTAAAATCTTAAACAATTCAGGATGCGTATTTTTGAACTGACTCGTGGAATTGGGTATCCAGAAACCATTTGCGGGCATTAATACATAATTGTATTCCGGTCGTTAACGCATAGGAACGTAAAATTGTACTCACGTCCTAGGACCTACATAAACTAATTAAAATATCGCTTTAAAACATATTTCGGATATCTATAAAAGGAGAACCTTTACCGACCATGTTCACCGCATCAGATTCCAAACTTCAACTTTAATGATAAAGGGTTTTGAAAACTATTATTTAACGAAGCACTAACAATTTTTGGTGCAGTTTAAATTGATGTCCCTAATTTTGTTGTGCCACTAATTGTACAGTCTGGAAAGGAAAGTAATATTATTAGTGTAAATTGCAGTAGTTTCATCATACAAATTTACCTCTAAAATGTTACCAAAATTATGTCCCTTATATAACCAAATCTTGACCATTGCCTCGTTCTAATACAATTTTTTTTTTGATTTTTTAGGATGAGATTTTAGTTTTTTTCTTCGACATAAAATATACTTACACCCAGAAAAATGTCTTAGAAACTAAAGGAAAAAATGTTCAACAATTTAGTTTAGCCATTTTATTTCCATTCAGTTAAATTTTTGTGTGAAATAATAAAATTTACTTGTTTCAGTAAAAAAATCGTAAACTGAAAGCAGTTAGGAAAGTTCATTAACTAGAAAAAGGCATGGCATTTTACTAATACTGTTTTCTTCGCTGGGTATAACAACTGAAAAAGAAAATTTTATTCACTGATAACAAAGCATTCGAAAAAATAAAGAAAACCCGAACTAAAACCAAGTTTCCTCAAATTTAGAACGATTTCTTATAAAATGATAATTCTGACTTCCTTTATTATAGAAAGCTTATCATACATACGAATAACACTTGGCATAGAAAAATATTTTAGTTCATTCGTACTAAGAAGTATTCAATCCTTTCAAAACTTAAGGAAACACACTTGTTAGAATATAGGAAAATTTCCTACATTTCTTTTATCTACCTGTAATCGATGTAATCGATGTGTTTGCGCGTGGGTTGTTTTTTTAGTTGGATTCGCGTTGTTATGGTATACGGAGAGATATAATATTGTAAATAATATTGTAAAATAATATAATAAAAAACAAATAAAATATATAAAATATTTTTATTTTAAATTAGTGAGAAAATGTTCGTTTTTTGAAAATTGGTTTATAAAAAAAGAAAACACCAGCAGAATAACAACCCCTTCATCGACATCATTTTGGAATCTTCAATTACGAGGTAATATTAACCCTCTAATGCCCCAATTTTTTTGCCAGCTGATTAAATTTTCAATGTTAACGACACAAAAGAAAGAGAACTAAGCAAGGAAAATGTATACGGTAAAGTTCAGTATATGGTAGAAATTCTCTTGAATAGTTTCAAATAAGTTTTTTTTTTAATTTCCCCATTTTTGTTGTCTTAAGGAAGCAAAAAGCTTCCTTATTAAATGAAGCCAGCCTAAAGGCGGGCTAGGGCATTAGAGGGTTAATAAAACATGTCTTTTATTGAAGAAAAAATTGCTTATATAAATACATAAAATTGTATTTAAAAACGAAGGTAAGCAGTTCTAAATTTGAACTAAAAAGTTTACCACAAATATGTATTATTTGTACAAATGAATGAAAAAAGTTCAATAAAATCATTCCATATGTGAATTCAATTCAGTTAAATTTTTTCATTCTGTAGTATAGTGGTACAAAAATATAGGAAAATGTTAACTAATATATGAAATTCGTTCTACCTAATTTCTACGAAAATCACATCGTACAACCAAAAAAAATGTCTTTGGCGCTATACGAAGCTCAACTTTCTTCACAATTTTAACTTACTTTCTGGGTGTATGTAAATAATTTTTCATTGTCAAATAACATATTTGACAATCAAAAATATTTCCCATAACATTCGGTTTGTGCAACCGTATGGTTATGATGAGTACTGAATGAATTACAAAATGTTTTCTTGGTAGGTTGTATCAACCAATTTCCAATAAAATCATTCACAGTAGAAGCGTTTGGTTAACCCAATCATTTGTCTATTATCACAAATAACATTTTCTTGATACTGCTGTCTTAGGGCTAGAAACAAGGTTGTAAACATAGAATATTTGTTGATACACTTGATATTTCGTTACATTAGGGCTGTTTTCTTTTAGCACTGGATACCCTAAGCCGTGAAGGACTAAATGAAAACAGAGTACTCGTTTATCCAGGACATCTCCAAAAATATGCAACACTGTCATCAGCTGTTTAAAAACAATCACATAAAAGAAGTGAAATCTTGCATTTTTAATGTATGAAATGCTCCAATTAGTAATAAATATTTACTGCTGCGATTATTTATGACACTATACCACTTTGAATTACATGTTTTACCATAAATTAGTCACAATAAAGTGCTATTGTGAATCGATGAAGCGTCACTTTATCAAAGCACAATTTGGAAAGATCGGCGCGACTTGCACTGATGAGATGTTCTGGATAGGACGCCAGTGCAACGATGTTCTGGATAGCCCATACAAATGTTGTATCCAGTGCAAAAAGAAAACAGCCCTATTATTAGAATTTTCGTTATTATAACCGATTGCCAACCAATCTATTCTCTGTGTGTATAAAATTTGATGTCTTAACTCTATTATCTGAATTGGTTATCGAATGAAAACACTATTGCATCTAGTGTCCTATACAACTATGTTAAACTTGTGTGATAAGCATAGTGTTCAATAACATCCAAATTAGTTTGGCTGAAAAACTTCATGAGAGTGTAACAATACAATAAGCAACAAAACAAAACAGAGAAAACCAAGAGAAACGCTTTATTTGAGCGAGAGTGAGTGCTATTTATTTCGCTGTAATTTGTCAAAAATGAGCTTTCAGCATTTTAATCTGTTACACAATACTTGCGAACACTTGTTAAATTGTGTATAATCAGTATAACAGTATAAATGGTCGTTAATTTAACTTGAATTGAGTATCAAAAAAATCATCTTTTTACTTCCCCCTAAAAGTACACACCAAAATCCATCAAACTAACTTTAAATTAGCAACCGTCACACTGTATTGAATGCAAGCTCCTAAAAGAGCGCTTTAAGTTTTCTACGTTTTACATAGACTCTACTACGCAACCTAACATTTTTAATTCTGCCTAAAAGT
The DNA here is from genome assembly GCF_050003625.1 of Haematobia irritans. Taxonomy (NCBI): domain Eukaryota; kingdom Metazoa; phylum Arthropoda; class Insecta; order Diptera; family Muscidae; genus Haematobia; species Haematobia irritans. The sequence continues at coordinate 281,026,266 of NC_134397.1, read as the reverse complement.
GTGCAACAAAATCAGCACAAGCGATCGAACGAAATACACCCTCCTAAAAGCCTGCCTTAGTCGCACTTCACTTAAATAATTTAATTCACCACGCGTCACCTTGTAGCTGTATCACTTCTCAATACACGTTAAATACGAAATGCACAACACAATTGCACTATGAGTTCCGATACTAATACCACCTCAGAATCTCAAAATAATGTATCCTTAGGAGAAAATGTGGAAATGCTAACCAAGCCTATGAAGAGGATAAGATATAATTTGCAACAATCTTTTATGGGAAACGCCTCTTAAACTCCACGTCTTTCCGAAAATTGAGTTCCCGTCTTGCAGACCGCACCTTATCGGTGATTGCGGCATCAGAAGCCCGCATTGTTAACAATTTTGAATTGAAGATAGCCGAGATGAGATCGGACCTGGACAATATGACCGAAAGGGCCACGAAAATAGAAACTGTGATTGATGAAGTCCGGGTTACCAAAACTAATCTAGTAAATACGACAGAAAGGGTTACTCAAGTTGAAACTATGATGGACGAAGTTCGGGTAATGAATGAAACGATGAATACATCGTTTGCAAAATAGGAACAATACTAAGGAAAGAGAATCCCCTGATGCTGTTATTATTGCAACTTTAATGTCCCAATATGATAAGATCTTCTTTTTAAAATCCCCATCACGCCATAGAAAGGGCTGAAACAATATATTATTGCTAAATACAATTGGTTTTCATTCGAATCGACAGTATTATATCAATGAGAATCTGTCAAATACAAACTTTAGGTGTCTTCAAGACGCTATTGCACTAAAAAGGAGTAAGGTCATATACTCAGCTTACACCTTCAAAGGACTTGTTTACATAAGGCATCATCAGGATGATACTCCCATATGTGTTGTACATGATGATGTATTGGATGGGTTTCGCCTACATTCTCGAAATAATAATATCCCAAACTGTTTGGGTGAAACAGGTTACTGGTGGAGTCAGCGGGGATAAGCTGGCGTCACTGATACCTGCACAAAATTGACAGAGAAGACATGGATCTCTCATGAGTCGAAAGCAAACCACCATATGGTTTTTATATAAATTCGGTTGAATTGTCGCTCACAGAATAGTCGATCGAAGACGGAATTAGAAGAAGGCACAGAAAAATAAAACACAGGAATTAAATAGTGGACTGTACCCAGCCAGCATTTCAAAGTTCCATTTCAACCTCATCGTTACCACAGACTCGTAAATGTCACTTCAACCATCATGAAAAGGTACATCAAAAAGTACATGCAAGTAATTTGCCATCCCTACTGTTAAAAAAGCCATTTTTTTGTGAAACGCCAAGCGCAACCAGCTTGTTATATTTTAATTAAATAAAAACGAAAATAAAGTTCTGAAAACATAGATTATACGCTTAAAATTGTGAAAGGTATATTGGTGAACAATTTGGTGATTTTCCAAATGGAATAAAGTGATTGTTTTTCAGATATTTTACAGACACGCTGCCTCCATGGAATAAAAACACTGGTTGATAGACGCAGCAACATGTAACTCGCTACTTGTAACTCAACATCATCATTAATGCCAAAAATTATGTTAAATGTAATGTGATAGTGGTATAAATGTTATATTTTTAAGAATTTGTAAATGTTTAATCAAATTAATAAATATCTAAACAAACGTGTTTTACTCGACCACAATGATTCTTTTACAACTATCTTAAAATGATTTTTCTGATTGTTTGGAGGGTCCCTTATTGGCGTCGTTCTAAATTGATCTATAAAGGCACCTAATAATTGCACTCATGCGAAACATTTTTGTAGTAACTTGGCGTGCTACAACTTCTCAATAGTGACGGCGCTTTTCCGACGAGTTTTTGATGTCGTATATGATTGTTTTCGACGTAGTGGGAATTCTCAAAAGAGTCCCCAAATTCAAAAAATGTTGGCAGGGTATTGATGGATTTTATTTCTGTGAAATAATTCTTACCAATAGGTATGGACGCTTGCAGTAAAGTCTACGTAAGTAACAAATGTGAAGGAAGTAATGTTATTCAAAATGGCCTAGTGCTAATGTAGATAAAAATTTGTTTTATTAAGTATAGGCCGGTACTATGTTCATTCTTGCGAAAAAATTTTATAGAAACCATTATTTCGCACATAAGGTAAGTACTATGTTCGCTTTTCGCGTTGAAATTTTCGTGGTTACTTTATTAAAACAGTTCAATATAAAGCAGACAAATTAACTCAATTGATGTGTAGTTTCTTGTTCCATTAGTTTTCGGCAAGACTTTACAGGAATAAGTTTGTTTTCATTTATAATTTTGATTATTTAAGGAAAAGTAATCGCTAAAATAATGTGGTTTTCAACTCGAAAACCGAACATAGTACCTACCCATAGAAAGCGGTGTTCATTTAGGTAAATTGGAGCGCTATTTTACAGGGAGCGATATTGAATTAAGTTGGTGGTTGCTGTTTGTTATTACAAAATTAACATTTTATTTTCCTTGGGCAATTGATCTGCTGCTCCTTTGATCCTTTGTATAGTTTCGGAACAAAAATATAATCCGTGTTTGTGTTATAAACCCACACAAATAGTTTTAATAAATAAATTATTTATTAATTCACATTGCAAATGGCGCCATGCTATAAACGTCAGTTTTTCAACTCGAAAAAAAACAAAGTACCACAAATGGAAAAAATTTCCCTAGTTTTTCGCATTTTTTGATTTTGTATGGAGTTTCAACGCGAAAACCGAACAGAGTGCCGGCCTTATCTGATTACTTATTTGTCGATATTACACCGTAGGCAGAATGAAAGTTGGAGATTTATTTACTACACTGGGAATTCATAAAATAGGGTTTTCGTTTTAACGTAAACATTCTGCCCACCTTGCAGTATGACTGTAAAAATCATAGACTCTTTAAAATATAGATGACCCATTGCTCTCCGACCAGAAAATGTTGAAGAAGCCCAAATAAATTTTCTGACATTTCGTTTTGTGTTTTTCGTAAAGAGAAAATTTGCTAAAAATTAAATTTTGTATTTTCGCGGTTTTAGTCGCAATTTGTTGTTCAAATATGAACTTTTGAATATTTAACTTGATTATAAATCATCTGGTGTATCAAACATGTTCAAATTGTGGATAAAATAGAAAAATTGTAAAAACGAATCTCAGAGAGAATTTGTAATTCCCCCTATTTTCTTCGTTTATTCATCATTTTGGGAACTGTCAGACTGCGTTTGACACAGATGGGTCATCTATTACTTAGTTATTTATGCTGAGAGCCATAGACTCTTTAAAATATAGATCATAAATAACTAAGTAATAGATGACCCATCTGTGTCAAACGCAGTCTGACAGTTCCCAAAATGATGAATAAACGAAGAATAAGTTGTTCCGGACGACAATGTCCGCGTCCAACTTTTATATTAAAATCGTACGCATTGACCACACTGCAATGAAAAAATCGAAAGCAGAAATCGATATGATATCGATATTTTTTATAAACAATAACATTGAGGAGAAAATTGTGACGCTGTTATGCTTCAATTTGATAAATATTCAGATTTTTGGGTAAATACTATAGATATTCATAAAATATTGTTTTAATTGTGTTACGATAGCCTTTAAGTTAATCTTTTTATTTGTTTCAGCCAAACTATAACATGTTTTAGTGTAATGTATGAGGGTAAATCGGTCGAAAGCTATATATGGGAGCTATATCAAAATCTGAACGGATTTCAACCGAATGTGGCATGCATAGTAAGAATACTATTTCTACTCCATGTGCAAACGTTCATGTAAATCGGAGTTAGTATAATCCACCCATTTTGAGATCCAAAAGAGAGGTTGCGCTGCTGGGTCAGTATTCTCATTTCCTTACAAAAGTCTTGCCTTGTTATTTATGAAATTGGTTAACTGTTGATATAGACTTTCAATATACATTGTGTTTACAAACTTGGGCTGAAGATGTGATGGCATCATGTAAGTTATTCTTAAGAAAAGTCTATTCCAGTCTCGTATCTTCTTTTAAGCCATTTAATTCAGAGGTTTACAATAAGCATTCTCATGATCCATGGTCACATATGGTTTAGAGGTGTGCACGTGAGTAATAGTTTACTCACGCTCACGCACACTCACGACTGAAAAATCATACTCACGCACACTCACGCACGATATTGTTTGGTAGGACTCACGCACACTCACGAAAAGAAAATTTGTACTCATGCACACTCACGCACGAAAAGTCGTGGCTTTACGAAAAATACCGTGACTCACGAAAAATATCGTGACTCACGAATAATTTTATGATTAATTTACCTTACCGAAGTGTCTGAAAACATGAGCATTATTAAAATCGAGAGTGTTATTAAACTCTTAACATCACAGGTGTCACTAAAATTGTAATTGAATTTAACTCTTAAGCGTTTTATGTTGGTGAGCAGGAATATTTTCGTGAGTGTAATTCGTTACTCACGCACACTCACGAAGATACTATTCTCGTGACTCACGCACGACATTTTGGTTTGTTAATCACGCTCACGCACACTCACGCTGTTGTCATGAGCGTGACTCACGACTCACGTACGAATCACGAAAATTTTCGTGAGTTACGACAATTTCCTGTCACGTGCACACCTCTAATATGGTTCTAAAGGTGGTGCCATTGTTAAACAAGAACATAGGTACGGGAGAACTGCTTAAAAACTCAAAGTGTAGTTCTCCAATATTTGGTCAGAAATAAAGATTGTGATGTGAGAAACGAAGAACGTGGAAGACCAACAAAAAAGTTTGAAGATGACACTGAAGTATTGGCAGACCGTTTTCGGGCATTACACACGCTAGTCGAAGACGGCGATTTTGACGGGTTTTCCACAGTTGAAGCTCGTTCATTGGATCGGTTGGATGTGTTTGACGTCGACTGTTGCAATCGGGTATGGACATGAAGTAGCGAATGGTCACGCTTATGACAGTAGGTTAGGTTATGTGGCAGCCCGATGTATTAGGCTCACTTAGACTATTCAGTCCATTGTGATACCACAGTGGTGAACTTCTCTCTTATCACTGAGTGCTGCCCGATTCCATGTTAAGCTCAATGACAAGGGACCTCCTTTTTATAGCTGAGTCCGAACGGCGTTCCATATTGCAGTGAAACCACTTAGAGAAGCTTTGAAACCCTCAGAAATGTCACCAGCATTACTGAGGTGGGATAATCCACCCCTGAAAAACGTTTTGGTGTTCGGTCGTAGCAGGAATCGAACCCACGACCTTGTGTATGCAAGGCGGGCATGCTAACCATTGCACCACGGTGGCTCCCAATTATGACAGTAACTACAGCCGGTTTTGCTGTAACATGAGCAATCTGAATGGGAGTGTGCCAAACAGTTAAGGCAATATCCATATTTTGTCACAACTTCCATTCTTTCCACAGAATTCATTTTTCTAAACCACCAGCATGACTTCAACCCGTGATGTTGTCGACAAACCCTGCGATAAATGGTTTTTTGTTCTGGGTAAATTTTGAGTAAGTAGCCGGGCTCATATTTCTGTATTTCTGTAAAAATAAAGGAAATTAGATTGTGTATTTGGAAAGTAAGAATAACTAGGATACTACTGTGAATTAAATAAACTTTTAGGAACAAGTTTTATACATTTTTATTGGCCAGAACGACTAGCTTCGTTACTGGCCTTGTTACGATGCCACGTTCGGTTTTTATATCGGCTACTCGAACTCTTTGATCGTTTCCATGATAGATTCTCGATACTCTACCAAGTCGCCAACTATTTGGAGGCAGGTTCTCTTTAATAATGACGAATAGCATATCCTTTTGAAGATTTGTGTCCGGTTTTTTTCCACTTATACCGTTTTTGGAGCTCCTTGAGATATTTACTTTTCCACCTAGAGCAAAAAGGTTGATAAAGTGCTTTGAGTTTCTGCCATCTATTTTGTATGGATATTGCAGATTGGCTGATCTCAGGTTCCAATGGAACTAGAATTGGACATCCAATCAGAAAGTGACCAGGTGTTAAAGCTGCCAAATCAGACGTATTTTGAGAATTAAGCGGTATGGGCCCAGAATTGCGACAAGCTTCTATTTTCGAGATTAACGTTTGGAATTCCTCGAAAGTATATTTATGGATACCATCTGTCTTTTTGAAATGTAGCTTGAAGCTTTTTACTCCAGCCTCCCAGAGACCTCCCATATGAGGGGCTCCAGGAGGAATGAAGTTCCAGGTTATATTCTCATGGGCATAATGGGATGTCACTGCTTGTCTCAATGTTTGGATAAATTCTTTGGCTAGAATTTTGGAAGCGCCAACGAAAGTTGTACCATTGTCAGAATGCAAATGAAGTGGACACCCCCGCCGGGAAACAAAACGGCTAAATGCTGCAAGAAATGTGGATGTGGAAAGGTCGGATGCTGCTTTGAGGTGTATTGCTTTAGTAGCAAAACAAACAAATACACACGTAGCCTTTGGAAATACGACAGCAACGGCCGGCGTAGCTTTTGATCTCAAAGGGCCCTGCAAAATTTAGTCCCGTATGAGCAAATGGACGTGACAATTCGCATCTTTCAGAAGGTAAGGCTGCCATCAACTGTTTTTGACATTTTCTTTTATGGAGAATACATTTTTGGTTTGCATTTGTGGATAATAGATTTAATCAAATTTTGGACCTTTGGAATCCATTACTGCATTCGAAGAAGTCTCAATACTAGTTGAATGCCTCCATGTAAACAGATTTAATGTGTAAACTTTACTACCAATCTGGAATATTGGCAATTATAAGGAAGAATAATTGGATGCCGTTCCTGATATGATAGAGCTGGAGATGACTCCAGTCTTCCGCAGAAACGCATTATGCCTTCTGGATCCATAAAAGGATTTAAACACAACAAAGGACTAGAAGACGATATGGATGATACGTCGTGTGATGTAGATGGTTGAGCCAAAATGGAAGAATTCACAAGTTTCGAAACGGAGTCATCAGTCGGTTGTCTCTGGGTCTCAAATTCCTTGTGTAATAACGTATTGTGTCGCCTATTGCATTTGGCACAAGATTTCTTGCTCTTACAATTTCTCAATGAGTGGGAACCCGCAGAACAATTTATACATAAACTGTTTCGCTTTATCTCAGTTAAGCGTTGAGTGGGATCCATTTTCATGAATATGGGATTCCAACTTTTAATATCGACTTTATAAAGTTTCAACGTATCAATGCAGGAGTTCATATCTCTCTGTAACTTCTTTAGAGCACCAGATGACTCAGTGTGAATACATGGGAGATTAAATAAAGTCTTAAGTTGCCCGTTAATAAGAACTCGTTTGTTCTCAAACCGGGCGCATAAATTAGACCAAGCAGATTTGAAGCCGTCATTGGTCAGGGGGCTCTTAGATACGATGTCGTGTGCCTCACCCTTCTTCTGTCTTCTGGGACAGGTAAAAAAGTTTCTCCACTGGACTTAGTTTGGAATTATAGATACATAGGGCAGTAAACAAGCCCCTAAATGTGGGGCGAAGAAAACAGTGTTAGTAAAATTCCATGCCTTATTCTACTTACCCCCATTTTCATGAAGCTCCGTTAGTGCTCCGTTAGCTAACGAACTTTTAAACCATACTATGGACATATCTGTCATCTTGCCTATATATTCCACATGCCAGTTAGAAATTTAACCGCTGAAAAATTTTCAGTTAGAGTTAACCGAAAAAAAGATATTGGCAATTTACTTTCTGTTAACTGGCAGTTAGAGCCTAACGGAGCTACATGAAAATGGCCGTTAATGAACTATTCCTAACTGCTTTCAGTTTAGGATTTTTTACTGAAACATGTATATTTTATTATTTTACACAAAAGTTTAACTTAATGGAAATAAAATGACTAAACTAAATTGATGAATATTTTTTCCTTTGGTTTCGAAGGCACTTTTTTCTGGGTGTACGTTAATATTATTTCTGAAATACGAAATATAAGAAAATATAAATATATATAATAAAATTTCAAAATCAATTTCAATTAAAATTCCCAAATTCAAAATTTGATGAAACACAGGCCTAGATTAACGCAATCAAACCTCTTTATCTTTCATGGAATATATGCAGAGCTATCGTTTGGATCGTTAATTTGTCTTGCATGAGTTAACTCCAGACACCTTCTTACTTGCCAAAAATATTTTAAAACAACAAAGTAAAAGATAATTGAAAATAAATGAAATTTTATGCTGACGATATGTCTGCTGAATTAAGCACGTGGAACTTCCGTTCTCATAAAACAGCAATAGTTAGCTGCAATGATTTCCCGGAATAAGATGAGGTGATCATGGCGAAACACAACATAAGTTAACTGCATTGGATTCCTGGAATTACATCAGGTGATTGTTGGCAAGTGCATAGTTTTAAGCACTTATGAAATTGTAGCAATTATTGAAATCAGTTCTACTTTTGAGTTTAATAAATAGAGACGGAGTTCGCTCCAAATAAAAAAAGATTGATTTTTTTTTAAATAAAAATTAAACAAAGAAAGTTAATTGGCGCCCGAGCAGGGACCCGATAAAGCAACGCGAAAGTGAATCAAGTAAAATAGTCTATATCGAGGTCCCAATTGTCCGCGTGGTTGGAACTCCCGCGAAAAAAGTTGTGAAGAACGAGGCCCCTGAGTACCTATCGAAATAGGAAAAAGGACGGTGTTGAACACCAGCCGCTTCACTGGGCAAATATAAAAAATAAGAAAAATGTTAAATTAATAATTAAAAAAGAACAGTTATAATGAAAACAATATTTTGAAAAAATATATTAAAGAAAAGAATAATATTAATATTAAAACAAAAAAAGAAAAAGGACTAGTGAAGTACATGAAAAGTAAGAAAAATGTTAAATTAATAATTAAAAAAGAACAGTTATAATGAAAACAATATTTTAAAAATATATATTAAAGAAAAGAATAATATTAATATTAAAACAAAAAAAGAAAAAGGACTAGTGAAGTCACATGAAAAATAAGAAAAATGTTAAATTAATAATTAAAAAAGAATATTTATAATGAAACAATATTTTGAAAAAATATATTAAAGAAAAGAAAAATATTAATATTAAAACAAGAAAGGACATACCGCTTGGTTGTGTAAAAATAAACACAATAAACTACAGACGGCAGCATTCAACACTCAACAATCAACATGTTCCAGACATTTATAGTATTGTAAGCATAATATATTTTCTATAAGTTATAAACTTTTTTTGTTTGTTGTGCATTTAATAAAATTAAATTTGATCTGATACATAAAATTTTGAACTGAAACAAACGGAAAAATGTTCAATCCTAATAATTTAATCCGCCCTGCTGTCCTTTCCAATCCAACCCAAAATCCCACTGTACCAGCACCTCCCGTTCAACCAGTACAGAATGTTACACCTGACATAATTGCCCGCATGGTGCAAAACGTAATAGAGACGCAATTTCAGGCAAACTCTCAACAAAATTCAGACTTTGCAAATTTTTCGGATCAAACCATTGACCCTAACTTAAATAACAATATTTCAGACTTTGACAAAATTCCGGATGTAGTTAAATGTTTGCGTGATTTCTCTGGAGATCCAGGAGAATTTAGCTCTTGGAAAAAAAGCGTAGATCGAATTCTTCAGATCTATGAACTCATTAGGGGTTCTCCTAAATATTATGGAATCTTAAATATTATACGTAACAAAATCGTCGGCAATGCGGACATTGCCCTTGAATCGTACAACACCCCGTTAAACTGGAAAGCTATCTCAAAGTGCCTAACCTTGCATTACGCCGATAAGAGGGATATCCGCACTTTGGAATATCAGATGATATCCTTAGTGCAAGGCAATCAAACTGTCCCAGAATTTTACGGACAGGTATATACTCAATTATCACTTATCTTAAATAAAATTGGTTGTATGGATTTACCGGATGAGTCGTTGAAGCTTTTCACACAATCATGCCGATACAAAGCACTCGATACGTTTGTTCGAGGTCTTAATGGCGATTTATCGCGACTACTAGGTATGAAGGAACCAGCCGATTTGCCACAGGCCTTGCACCTGTGCCTCAAGTTAGAAAATCAAAATTTTCGTTCTGATTATGCCAATAGAAGCAAAAAATATTCCTAACGGAATCTTTAACCACCAAAGTAAAGGGCAAAAACCGAGGTTCCATCCACAAAAAAATCAAAACCAGCAACAATTTTACCCTCAATTAGCCCATATACCACATCCTAAGGTGCATTCCAATAAGCACGATTATCAAGCACAACATGTACAGTACAATGGGAATAACTACCAGCAGAAATATTATCCTCCTCAACGACCAACAGCACCTAAACCCCAGCCAAGACCAGAGCCTATGGACGTGGATGAAAGTCTTCGGTCATTAAGGTATTAATTACATGAACCGACCCAAACAGAATAATTTCTATGGCAAGAGGCCACCACCGGCATCTTCCCGTCTCCCTATGAACAAGGTGCAAAGAAACTTTCATCTAGACACTCATAATCATCCACCAGATGAAGATGAAGCATATTATGGAGAACACTCACCGGAAGAAGACGAATGCGACAATTGCTCCGAAAATGGTAATACGGACTACTCGCAGGATTATTACCAACAGTTGGCTAATGAAGCACCTTACTTTGCGAACCAAGAAGAACAACTAACTGACACCAGCGAAATCAGTTCTACTTTTGAGTTTAATAAATAAAGACGGAGTTCGCTCCAAATAAAAAAAGATTGATTCTTTTTTTAAAATAAAAATTAAACAAAAAAAGTTAATTCATGTTCCCATAGATGAACCGCATAGAAAATTAGATATATTTATATATGTATAAATGAAAATACATAAACATGTTCCAGTACAATATGATGGTCAGATAGTACAACAAATGAAAAAAAAGTATATGCGGCCGTAAGTTCGGCCAGGCCGAAGCTCCCTCCACCATGGATTGCGTAGAAACTTCTACTGAAGAGTATCATCCACAATCGAATTACTTGGGTTACGGTAACACTTACCGATGGCAAGGTATCTTAAAACTTCCTAACACCGTATTAAACTAAAAAAGGCCGATTAAATACGTATATAATTAAGTTTAAAGTTTCTATAGAAATAAAATTTTGACAACATTTTCTGTAGAAGTAAAATTTGGAAAAAATTTTCTAAAGAAATAAAATTTGTAAAAATTTTATATAGAAATAAAATTTTGACAAAATTTTCTATAGAAATATAATTTTGACAAAATTTACTATAGAAATAAAATTTTGACAAAATTTTCTATAGAAATAAAATTTTGAAAAAATTTTCTATAGAAATAACATTTTGACAATGTTTTCTATAAAAATAAAATGTTGGTAGATTATTTTTGGCTCGAGTGGCAACCATGATTATGAACCGATATGGACCTATTGAGAAGTTGTACCACGCCAAAGTTTCTCATCAGTGCAATTATTAGGTGCCTATTTAGATCAATTTCGAAGGATGCCAATAAGAACCCCTGCAAACTATCAGAAAAAGTGCATTTTAAGGTAATTGTAGAAGAATCATTGTGGTCAAGTAAAACACGATTGTGTAGATGTTTATTGATTTGATTAAACATTTATAATTTCTTATAAACATAACATTTTTCGGTTTATCTCATCACATTTAACATAATTTTTGGCATTAATAAAAGAATGATGTTGAGTTTTAAGTAGCAAGTTACATATTGCAGCGTCTATCAGCCAGTTTGTTTATTTTCGATGGAGACAGCGTGCCTGGAAAAATATTTGAAAAACGATCACTTTATTCTATTTGGAAAGTCGAAAATTGTTCACCATATACCTTTCACAATTTTAAGCGTAATATCTATGTTTTCAGAACTTTATTTTCGTTTTTATTTAAATAAAATATAACAAGCTGGTTGCGCTTGGCGTTTCACAAAAAATAAAATGGCTCTTCTAACAGTAGTGATGGCAAAATACTTTCATGTACATTTTGTACTTTTTGATATGCTTCCCCCATCACAGTTCGCGATGGTTGTGGTGACATTTACGAGTCTGTGGTAGCGATGAGGATGAAATGGAACTTTGAAATGCTGGCAGGGATATAACTATAGACCGATATGGACCAATTTTTGCATGGTTGTTAGAGACCATATACTAACACCACGTACATATGGTACAGCGCTTACGTCGACATTTACATTGTAACGTGATTCAACAAAACTGAGACAATCAAACGCAACACTTGAACTTGCATGAAGCAACGAAGATTTCTGGCATGCAATTAAAATGGAAATGTAATGTAACCGCGGGAAGAAGTCGGTCAATGTTAAGGAAAAAAACACGTTTCAAATACTATAGAATTGGTGTCGGCATTGATTAAGGCTACTGTTCCCTTGGAACAATGTGCCAATGTGCCTTTCAAAGCGGAATAAATTCTTTTATAATTTTTGCTTTTGTTCTATTAAAAAAGAGATACTTAAAGTGGAAACTCACGTAGCTATAAAATGTACCGCTTGTTCTGGACGAATACGTTTTTATTAAATGTACACTGTTAGAAAAATATGCTTTTCATATGTTTCGATATAAACAAAATGTGTTTCGGGCACAATTTTTAAACACAATATATTTAAGTGCAAACATGTAATGTTCTCAAACTAACACTGAATGTTTGGAACACATATGTTAATATGTTAGAATATATTATGTTTGGGGCATGCATGTTTCATAAAAATTATATGTGTGAATGTAAACATATATAAATTTACAAATTTCGAGTAAACATATATATGCTGTGATATTTTATTCAGAGAGCGAGAGAGAGTATAGAGAAAGAAATAGAGATAAAAACCGGGAGGGTTGACGAAAGATATCAAATTAACACAGCGAGAGAATCGAAAGAGAGCAATTTCTGTGAAACCGCTTATATGTTGTTTCGGAAAATATTATTTAATTTAAGTCTAAATAGTATTTAATTTGTGTATATTATAAAATTATTTATATATGTTTATACTCGACCCCACTTTCTTCCTTTGTTAGAGTTTTTGAATTCCTTCCAAAATATCAAACTTTTATACCAAAACCAGTTTTTTCCCTGCCAGCATTTCAAAGTTCCATTTCAACCTCATCGTTACCACAGACTCGTAAATGTCACTTCAATCATCATGAAAAGGTACATCAAAAAGTACATGCAAGTAATTTGCCATCCCTACTGTTAAAAAAGCCATTTTTTTGTGAAACGCCAAGCGCAACCAGCTTGTTATATTTTAATTAAATAAAAACGAAAATAAAGTTCTGAAAACATAGATTATACGCTTAAAATTGTGAAAGGTATATTGGTGAACAATTTGGTGATTTTCCAAATGGAATAAAGTGATTGTTTTTCAGATATTTTACAGACACGCTGCCTCCATGGAATAAAAACACTGGTTGATAGACGCAGCAACATGTAACTCGCTTCTTGTAACTCAACATCATCATTAATGCCAAAAATTATGTTAAATGTAATGTGATAGTGGTATAAATGTAATATTTTTAAGAATTTGTAAATGTTTAATCAAATTAATAAATATCTAAACAAACGTGTTTTACTCGACCACAATGATTCTTTTACAACTATCTTAAAATGCACTTTTTCTGATTGTTTGGAGGGTCCCTTATTGGCGTCGTTCTAAATTGATCTATAAAGGCACCTAATAATTGCACTCATGCGAAACATTTTTGTAGTAACTTGGCGTGGTACAACTTCTCAATAGTGACGGCGCTTTTTCGACGAGTTTTTGATGTCGTATATATAAAAAAACAATTGGTGTTTGGTCGGAGCAGGGATTGAACCCACGACCAATTGCATGTACGGCAGACATGCTAACCACTGCTCCACGTTGCCAACACATGTATGTTTCTGTTAAATAATGTTATGTTTGCATGGGCTCGTGGGCGCTGCAAACTATGCTATATAAATGTAACTTATAACTATAATTGTCTTCTGGTGACTATAACAGCTACGTAGCTCAGTGGTAGTGTGTTGGCGTATAAACTGTATGGTCCTCGGTTCGATTCTCCGTCCAGGTGAAAGGTAAAATTTAAAAAAAATTATAAAATTGAATAATTTCTTCAACATTATTTGTATTACAGAAAAAGGTGCCAAGAACTAAAAAATTTCGTGGAAGTGAAAATTATGTTAGGGAATGAGCACAATCTTCTTTGGGGAAAATTCTTCCAAGCATATAATATTTTTGGCTCAAAATGCTTCCAAAATAGAATATGTTCACATAAAACAAACATATTAATGTTTCGGCAGTATCCAATAATATATGTGCTTCCTGCAAAATATGTTTGGAACATATGTTAGAACATTTGTTAAAATAGCGACGAACATTTGTTAAAATAGCGACGAACATTTTTTTCCGTTCGAACAAAACGTACAAGGGGATTGTAAATTTCCACCCAATTAGAACATCGATATAGTCACTATAGCTTCTAGCAATTAACGATCGTTTGTTTTCAATTAGATTTGGATTTATTACGTATTAATTATTTGCCCGTGTCGCATCAAATAAAATATTCCCGCGAGCACCATTCGTTGACAATTTCAATCAAACTAATATAAGTGAAACATATGGGAAGCAAACATACCTATGTAAAACGGTATCTGGAGTTGAAATCTCTGAGAGAGCGCCGCTAATCTGGCTCGATATGGACCTCTCCCATGCTTAGGTCTATTAACGACTAATACGTCCTGTCCCACGCACCATACGCTCTCCTGTAGTAGCCTTATTGATCGGTTTTTCGTTAGTAAGCTAGGCAATGTTCTACTGAATGCCAGATTTCTGCGTCTTGGTTTTGCGAAACATTACTTAATTTTCCTGTCCTACAGTTTTAGTTTTCGAAGGACACAATATACATTTTCATTTAGAGATTTTAGGAACCTTGACTATACTTACTTAGGGACCTTGGATCGAGTGGGACTTGTTTTACGACATGAGCTCCTCCGACGAACAACTTAACTTTCTGGAAAATAACATTAGACATCTACAGGATCTAACCATGTCCTTAAGGACGAAAAATGTTAGATCTGGATCTAAGCCCTGATTCCATGAGGAGGTCCGTCTGGCTATATCGGAACGCGACTTGGCGTACTTTAGGTGAGAAGAGAAGACTTGCGAATGTTGCTATTAAACGATCTAAGAAGAATTATTTCTATCGCAAATTTTCTGCTGTGAGATCTAAACAGTCATGGAATATTATACGGTCTATTGGTATAGGAAGAACCTCGGGATGCAGTGATAACGTTGATGCTGATGAATTGAACATGAAATTTGTTAATATTCTTGTCACTCCAAGAGTTGGTAATTTCTATGATTTTGACGTTAATATCTCGGACTTTGGAACTAACACGAATGGATTTCAGTTTTCTTGTATCGATTCTGCAGATGTGATTCTTAGCATCTCATCTGTAAAATCTAATTATGGCATTGATCCGCGCTTCTTCAAGGTCTTGCTTCCACTTTTATTGTCCTATATAACCAGTCTATTTAATAGGATTATAATGACAAGCACTTTTCCGTCTGCATGGACACAGTAAAGTTATTCCTATACCTAAAATTGGTGGTGAATACCGTCCTATATCCATTTTATGTTTTTTATCAAAAGCATTTGAGAAGATAATCTATAGACAAATATCTTACTGATGGCTCAATGTTATTTGAGAGACAGTCTGGCTTCCGTCCCAAGCACAGTTGCATAACCGCCTTGGCAGACTTTTGCGAGGATATAAGGATTAACTTAGAAAACAATGAGGTTACTTGTCTGGTTCTTCTTGATCACTCTAAGGCCTTCGATTCAGTGGATCACAATATACTGTGTGCTAAGTTATTAAATATTTATAACTTTTCTTCATCCGCGACACGTCTCATTTGGTCCTATTTGTGTAATCGGTCGCAATCTGTTAGTGCAAATGGTTTATTGTCAGGAACTCTGCCAGTCAACTGAGATGTTCCTCAGGGGTCAATCTTGGGCCCCCTCTATTCTCTGTCTATTCCAACGACCCCCCCCTGTTATCTATCCTACACTATTTCAAGTCCCCAATCGGAGGTCAATGACTGTGTTGACAGTTTGAATCAGGACCTGGTGAGGATTCATACTTGGGCATGTGCTAACGGGCCCTGCATAAACCCTCAAAAATCGAAGTGCCTTATCATAGGTAAGAGGAAATCGAATCTGCGATATGATGTTAATGTTAGTATTAATGACATCAGTATATCTATTGTGGAGTCGGCAAGGAATCTCGGGGTTACTTTTAACGATACACTGACATGGTCGAATCATATCTGCTCCGCTAATAAACATCTTACTCCTTTGTTGGAGTCAGATGTTTTAGCTAAGACTTACATTTTGCCAGGTCTATTATACGCAAGGAATCTCGGGGTTACTTTTAACGATACACTGACATGGTCGAATCATATCTGCTCCGCTAATAAACATCTTACTCCTTTGTTGGAGTCAGATTTTTATTAGCTAAGACTTACATTTTGCCAGGTCTATTATACGTTTCTGAATTATTGCGTCTATTATACGCAAGGAATCTCGGGGTTACTTTTAACGATACACTGACATGGTCGAATCATATCTGCTCCGCTAATAAACATCTTACTCCTTTGTTGGAGTCAGATTTTTATTAGCTAAGACTTACATTTTGCCAGGTCTATTATACGTTTCTGAATTATTCTCCAGCTGTGACTCTGCTAGCCGAAGGAGAGCCTTTTTAATACGAGAATTGGTGTTCAGTCTCATAGGCAAGCCCACTCCATATGACATTTCTATCATCCTTGATATTTCCGTTGCCTATTAATATGTGGAAATAACCCAAAATTGAATTAGCCTATTTCTATAGAAATAAAATTTTGACAAAATTTTCTATAGAAATAAAATTTTGACAAAATTTTATGTAGAAATAAAATTTTGACAAAATTTCTATAGAAATAAAATTTTGACAAAATTTTATATAGAAATAAAATTTTGACAAAATTGTCTATAGAAATAACATTTTGACAATGTTTTCTATAGAAATAACATTTTGACAATGTTTTCTATAAAAATAAAGTTTTGGTAGATTATTTTTGGCTCGAGTGGCAACCATGATTATGAACCGATATGGACCAATTTTTGTGTGATTGGGGATCGGCTATATATAACTATAGACCGATATGGACCAATTTTGGCATGGTTGTTAGCGGCCTTATACTAACACCACGTTGCAAATTTCAACCGGATCGGATGAAATTTGCTTCTCTTAGAGCAATCGCAAGCCAAATTTGGGGGTCCGTTTATATGGGGGCTATATGTAAAACTGGACCGATATGGCCCATTTGCAATACCATCCGACCTACATCAATAACAACTACTTGTGCCAAGTTTCAAGTCGATAGCTTGTTTCGTTCGGAAGTTAGCGTGATTTCAACAGACGGACGGACGGACATGCTCAGATCGACTCAGAATTTCACCACGACCCAGAATATATATACTTTATGGGGTCTTAGAGCAATATTTCGATGTGTTACAAACGGAATGACAAAGTTAAAATTACTTGAATGTTTTAAATTTTCGCTACTTTTTTTATTTCAAGTTTTCAGATTTTTAGTTTAGCAAAATTCAATATATTTTATATTCTGATAAATTACTTATTTATTTTTTTAATTTTCGCTACTGTTTTTTAACATTTTATCTTTGGGTTAGTAAATTTCAAATATTTTCAGCAAACTTTCATTCCTTTTTCTATTGTATTTTTAAATGATTTCTTAAAAAACTTACCCCCTGTGTATCGTACACCCAAAGAAATTTGTTAATAGGGACAGCAGAAAAGTCTGCTAAAACAGCAGAAAGTCTGCTGAAAAAGGGACAGCAGTCACCGTTTGCTGAAATATCAAGCATTTCCTGCTATTTTTTAAGCTCGATTACACTAAAATCTGTTTTATTTTGGCTAAAACAAATAAACATGTCAACTTAGGAGCTTTCTAACTTAATTAAAACAATATTTTATGAATATCTATAGTATTTGACCAAAAATCTGAATATTTATCGAATTGAGACATAACAGCATACAAAATGTTTGCTGATCGTATTTAGGAGCTTGTAAGTATATTACGGTGCAAAAACATACCAAAAACTACTTTTGATTCTTAAATATGCTTTGGGGAAAAATGTATAACGAAAAAATTTTATAAATTATTGTTCATTAGGCCCTGAAGTACAAAAATATAACAGCAGACATCGACTGTTGTTTTTAGCAGATTCTTTTCTATGAGTGTAGTGAAATTGTTCGGTTTGTCCAAAATACTTGATGTCACACACGACTCTTCCATTTGTTTTCTATAATTTACTTGACATTATTTTCCCATATCACTATTAGTTATTCATATCATAGACCAAGGAAGGTATAGACATCTCAAGTGAATTCACAGCGCTGTAGTTTGTCTGCACACCGTAGAGGTCTCCTTTTGGTCTGCAATTGTGTGATTTTTTAAATTGGCTTTATTTTTGTTTTCTTTCCTTTGTTTTCTTGATGAAACACCAAATATTGGAAAAACATGTAAAATTCTATACATCGTCACCTTTTTTGTAATGCAAATTGACTGATTTGTACGGTAATTCTCGTTTTCCAAAAAGAAATTGAGTCACTTGTCTGCGCAATTGAGTGGAATGACTGCGCACTGCAAATAAACAAAACCATGGTGAATTATCAAGGTACGTCTCTATATTTTCTTGGTCTACCCAATAAACACAGGATGAGCGGTTTTCAAATGCAACAACTTTTCAGTTTGAGGGTAAATATAATTTTCAACATAAATTCAACTTGACTTGAAATAGCTCATCTTCAATACATCTTCAAATTGTTTGCGAATTACTTCCAATTTGCCAAAATGTTGACGAAATCTTTGAAAAGGTGTTGAAGATAATATGAGAAAACTTTGACAAAACACTACCCTAAAATGCAACGAAAAAACCATGTGGTTTTCAATACTTATTTGTGCAACGAAGTTCGTGGTCAATTGCAAGAAATTAAAGAAATGGAAAATTTTAGACAAATAACCAAATAGTTTATAAAAATAGGTAAGTGAAATAAAAAATGAAATAAAACTTTAAGGAAGTCACTAAATGTATATCTCTTTGCAGAAAACTAAAATTATGGATTCTACGTTCTTGAAAACATTAAAAAGCTGACCGATAAAAAAAATGGTGGACTATTAACTGGAACTGCTTCAAATAGTTTATAATAATTGGTACGTAAATATGAAAAATTAAATCAACACTTTAGAGAAGTCACTAAATTTAAATCTCTTCGCAGAAAACTAAAATCTTTGTATGCTACATTCTTGCAAACATTAAGAAGCTGACCAATGAAAAATGAGTTTCCAGAAACATTGCAAGTGCAAGCAATTAAAATTGTTAAAAACAACAAATTGTTGAAATCAACAACTTCTGGATGAAAATGTGCATCACACCGCCAGTTTAATTCATATGCTATTATCAGTTTAAAATGGATATTTTGTGAATTCCTTCTGCTGGAAATCAATTCTAACACGCGGTCCAGTATGTTCCTAATTTCAAATTGCCCGCATGTTAATAAATTTTAATGCTGTTTTATGACACCAAAAGGAAGGAAATGGAATTATCAATGCAAAAGTGTTTACTAATAATGTTTAAGATATTTAAAGTTTTGCTGTTTTTTTTTTTTCTTATTTGTTGATATGTTTAATAAGATTATTATTTATCAATTGGTATTGTAGTGTATTATGTAGTGTAGTGTATTATTATATATTTTATTTTGATGAAAATGAATAAATTTAAAAAAATTCATAGAATTTTGGCTTTGACTTTCAATTTGAAGTGGGGATATCATTCATACAAATTTAGGTTGAAAAGTATTTGCAACGATGTTAATTTTGAATTTGACTCGCATCGAAAATTGTTTGACAAATTATTGAGTAGCGATGCATTTCAATTTGAGGATAACACTTGAGATATTATTGCTAATGTGTTGAATTTCACTGTTGATGGTAATGTCTGTTTTTTGTTGAGAACGCGATTTTCTCAACAATTTCTGAACTTGAATGTTACCCTAATCCTTTGAAAAAATGTTTGAAAAATTGTTGAAATTTAGCATTTTTCAAACGTTTGTGTTTATTGGGTATGCTTGACTGCGCAATTGAGTGGAATGACTGCGCACTGCAAATAAACAAAACCATGGTGAATTATCAAGATATGTATCTATATATTCTTTCTTTTTGCACTGGATGCATAGACCAAGAAAATATAGAGACATACCTTGATAATTCACCATGGTTTTGTTTATTTGAAGGGTTTTAGACGATGCAATAATTGCATGCAATAATTGCACGCAATTCTTGTTTGTAGGCAAACGGGGTAGAGAAGCAAAGGGGGTAGAAAAAATTTCATGTTTTCCGTTCCTCTTGCAATTTTTTGACATTTCTGAAACTTGAAATTTCAAGCGATTGCATGAAAAATTTCAACGTATAAATGCTGAAGTTTTTAAGAAGCAACTTTAAAAGAGAATACAAAAAATTGCACGCAACCAATTGCATCGTCTAAAACCCCTCTTTGCAGTGCGCAGTCATTCCATAGACAATAGAAATACATAGATGTCCCATGGGTGTCAAACTAAGTTTGAGAAGTTGTACCACGCCAAGTTACTACAAAAATGTTTCGCATGAGTGCAATTATTAGGTGCCTTTATAGATCAATTTAGAACGACGCCAATAAGGGACCCTCCAAACAATCAGAAAAAGTGCATTTTAAGATAGTTGTAAAAGAATCATTATGGTCGAGTAAAACACGTTTGATTAGATATTTATTAATTTGATTAAACATTTACAAATTCTTAAAAATATAACATTTATACCACTATCACATTACATTTAACATAATTTTTGGCATTAATGATGATGTTGAGTTACAAGTAGCGAGTTACATGTTGCTGCGTCTATCAACCAGTGTTTTTATTCCATGGAGGCAGCGTGTCTGTAAAATATCTGAAAAACAATCACTTTATTCCATTTGGAAAATCACCAAATTGTTCACCAATATACCTTTCACAATTTTAAGCGTATAATCTATGTTTTCAGAACTTTATTTTCGTTTTTATTTAATTAAAATATAACAAGCTGGTTGCGCTTGGCGTTTCACAAAAAAAAAATGGCTTTTTTAACAGTAGGGATGGCAAATTACTTGCATGTACTTTTTGATGTACCTTTTCATGATGGTTGAAGTGACATTTACGAGTCTGTGGTAACGATGAGGTTGAAATGGAACTTTGAAATGCTGGCAGGGTCTTAACGAAAAAAACAAAACGAAATGTCAGAAAATTAATTTTTGGAACTGACACATTTTTTTTTTACAGAGAGGAGTGGGACATCTATGTATTTCTATTGTCTATGAGTCATTCCACTCAATTGCGCAGTCAAGTGACTCAATTTATTTTTGGAAAACGAGAATAACCGTATAAATTAGTCAATTTGCATTGCAAAAAAGGTGTGGATGAATAGTATTTTATAAACTTTCACAATATTTGGTGTTTCAACGAGAGAACAAAGGAAAGAAAACAAATTAAAGCCAAATTAAAAAATCACTCAATTGCAGACGAAAAAGAGCCATCTACCATAGACCAAGGAAGGTATAGACATCTCAAGTTAATTCACAGCGCTGTAGTTTGTCTGCACACCGTAGATGGCTCTTTTTCGTCTGCAATTGAGTGATTTTTTAATTTGGCTTTAATTTGTTTTCTTTCCTTTGTTCTCTCGTTGAAACACCAAATATTGTGAAAGTTTATAAAATACTATTCATCCACACCTTTTTTGTAATGCAAATTGACTATTTATACGGTTACTCTCGTTTTCCAAAAATAAATTGAGTCACTTGACTGCGCAATTGAGTGGAATGACTGCGCACTGCAAGTAAACAAAACCATGGTGAATTATCAAGGTATGTCTCTATATTTTCTTGGTCTATGCATCTACGGTGTGCAGACAAACTACAGCGCTGTGAATTAACTTGAAATGTCTATACCTTCCTTGGTCTATGATTCTACAGTCTTTTCGAACAAAATTCTCTCTAGCCCTTCAGTTCCGGCTGTTTTGATGCTTGAAAAGTGTACTGTTTTTCCTAATTTAACCCTAAAAAGTGAGTATCATAGACCAAGAAAATATAGAGACATACCTTGATAATTCACCATGGTTTTGTTTATTTGCAGTGCGCAGTCATTCCACTCAATTGCGCAGTCAAGTGACTCAATTTATTTTTGGAAAACGAGAGTAACCGTATAAATAGTCAATTTGCATTACAAAAAAGGTGTGGATGAATAGTATTTTATAAACTTTCACAATATTTGGTGTTTCAACGAGAGAACAAAGGAAAGAAAACAAATTAAAGCCAAATTAAAAAATCACTCAATTGCAGACGAAAAAGAGCCATCTACGGTGTGCAGACAAACTACTGCGCTGTGAATTAACTTGAGATGTCTATACCTTCCTTGGTCTATGGTATGGCATTGGTAAAAGTGGCAATTATTTATTCTTTCAATTTTCCTGAAAAAATAATTAAAATCCAGAGAAAAATAAAGGTTCAAATTTAATTGCGTCACCTATGAGTGATTGTGAAGTGGATAATTCATCCGAGGAACGCCGATATGAGACAAATAAGACTATAATACCCACCAAAGTTAAGAATGGAAGTCAGTCAAATGGATCTTCGCCATCTATTAACAAAAACAGTTTATGATGCAGTTTAAAAACTGATGTGCGTGGTATTTTGAACAATTCTCCAGCTATGAATGCGCGAGTTTGTTTGAGATGCATTTGCTATGCAGTGTCATTTGGAGAGCTGCAATCACCATAAACATATGATTTTGACATCTTAAAATTTTGTCGAAATAAAAAAATTGTAATCATATGGGCCCATGATTTAACCTTCTTGTTCAGCCATGAGTCTTTTCGAACAAAATTCTCTCTAGCCCTTCAGTTCCGGCTGTTTTGATGCTTGAAAAGTGTACTGTTTTTCCTAATTAAACCCTAAAAAGTGAGTATTAAGTTCGAGTTTAGCTGCTAATTTTCACTAAAGTGAAAACTAAAGCAGTAAAAAAGTCATAAAATTATACATATTTGTTGCAGATTTCATTATAACTTGAAGGGGAATATCCCAAAGCAAATTTTCACAAAGTTTGTATTCCTTAAAATGGATTATTAAAGAAAAGTAATCGTTGAAATTTCAGCGGTTATTTTATTAAAAAATAATTTAACTTGATACGCATTGTCTTTTTCATCTATATTTCATTCATAATTTTAGACGGTTTAGAGTATTTGGGAAAACAAAGTGATTTTCACCTCGAAAACTGAACGTAGTACCAGCCTTGACATAATCTGATAAATTTGGAGTCACACTCCTCTCGAGGACATTGAAAATTGTTGAATTCTGGTCGATGAAAATTTAAGTTATATAGTACAATAAAAAGCAATAGTATTTCTGGTAATTGGCTGATGTATAGAAATATAAATTCTTTTTGCATTCACGTACGTATTTACATTTAAATAACTTTAAATCCGCTAAATTAGGTTAGTCCTTACTGATATATTCAATCTATACAAATAATCTATAATTTAAATTTCAGATTGTTGCGGACCAGGAATAAATTAATATGGAACAGATTATGAAATGTTTGCAATTTGCAGCATTCAAGCATCGGAATCAAAGGCGGAAGGATATCACAGAAACCCCTTACATCAACCATCCAATAAATGTGGCTGTTATTCTATCCACAGAAGCTAATATAAGTGACGTGGTGGTCATTATGGCTGCTCTCCTACATGACACAGTGGAAGATACTGACACGACATTTGAAGAAATTGAGATAAGGGGTACTAAGTTTCGTAAAGAATACCTAAAAATATAAAATGAGATCAAAGATGTGATTTGTGTTTTCTGTGTTGTGAACTATGAACCTGGTCGAGTTGATATTTAATTAAAACTTCACTACTATTCCATGTATAATTTGTAGATTTTTCGTTGACGGAGAACACAAATATACCCATACCCAGGAATAAATTAATATGGAACAGATTATGAAATGTTTGCAATTTGCAGCATTCAAGCATCGGAATCAAAGGCGGAAGGATATCACAGAAACCCCTTACATCAACCATCCAATAAATGTGGCTGTTATTCTATCCACAGAAGCTAATATAAGTGACGTGGTGGTCATTATGGCTGCTCTCCTACATGACACAGTGGAAGATACTGACACGACATTTGAAGAAATTGAGATAAGGGGTACTAAGTTTCGTAAAGAATACCTAAAAATATAAAATGAGATCAAAGATGTGATTTGTGTTTTCTGTGTTGTGAACTATGAACCTGGTCGAGTTGATATTTAATTAAAACTTCACTACTATTCCATGTATAATTTGTAGATTTTTCGTTGACGGAGAACACAAATATACCCATATTAACTATATAAAATCGGTGGAAGTGATAGTGCATTTATCTCTTAACAATGCGTGATTTCTAATTCTATATTAGCTCATTGATAATAAACCTCTAAAGTACTACCGACATATTCCCATTAAAACAAACTTGTTTATAAGGAACAAACAAAAAAAAAAAAATTTATCAGATCAACAGAAGAATAAAATGTCTTTCAATTTCTGCTAAAGTCAAATTATTGGCATACATGGAAACAAACATAAAAATAAAAACAGAAATAAAATTTGTGAACTTTTTAAGATTCTAAAGTCATTCAGTTTTCACGTAACTGAATAAACTGTAATCATTCCTTACTAACTTTACAACGAAGTAGTGATTAATGTCCTTTATATATTAGCAGATATTTTATAAAACCAAATTATTACAGAATTTATTCGGTTCTGATGTGAGTTCTATTGTGCGGGAGGTTACTGATGATAAGTCTCTTCCGAAAGAAGTACGAAAACAAAAGCAAATTGAACATGCATTTAATTCCAGCACGAAAGCGAAACTCGTTAAGTTAGCAGATAAACTGGACAATTTGAGAGATCTTCAAAATAACTTACCAACCGGATGGACAGAGGTAAGTAGACAATTCTGCAGCTACTTTGGTTGGCGCATAAATAACAATATGCTCTTAAAAACATTTAAATTTATTATAATTATAATACAAAAGCCCATTGACCAATAACGTATTAGAAAGCAACCATATATCTCAGTAACAAAAATATATGAATAAATTTATTAGTGATAAATTCAGTACTCACCACGAACGTGCAATGAGCAAACGTTTCGAATTGATCTCATAATCAATTAGTACAACCCGATTCTATTTTCATGATAAGAGACTTGCTTCGATTTGCTAGTATCAGAAGATTACGATCACCCTAATATTTATTAAACGCAAAAAAATTATTTTGGCAATTGTAACGAA
Source organism: Haematobia irritans (assembly GCF_050003625.1). Taxonomy (NCBI): domain Eukaryota; kingdom Metazoa; phylum Arthropoda; class Insecta; order Diptera; family Muscidae; genus Haematobia; species Haematobia irritans. The sequence continues at coordinate 281,000,818 of NC_134397.1, read as the reverse complement.
TAATTGGGTTTAATATATACCGACATGTGAGAACTGTGATTGCATATTTTTTAGTAGGCTTTGAACTCAGGGAGTCATGGCTTCATTAATAGTCTTTGGGAATTCTAAACCTGGGGATATTTCTGATTATTGGAGTTGCTAAGAAACCTCCATATGCATGGTATTCCGTTTAGACTTGGTTATTGAAAGGTTGTCCCTTATCTCAGATATGAAAATATAATTGGGTTGCACTTATTCCTATTTCCTTCTAAGACAGAGAGTTTAAGACAGTTTGTTATTTTCAGGAGCGCCGTGAAAACTACTTTATATGGGCAAAAAAAGTGGTAGACAATTTACGAGGAACAGACGTTTATTTGGAAGCACAGTTGGATGAAATATTCAAAGCTCTTTCTTTGATATAACAGATTTGTATTTGTTAATAATCATTGATAATTTTTAATCAATAAATAATCTAACGTCTTTCGTGTTTTATTTTCGATTGTTTTCATAAAATTTCCACATCAGCTCGGCCAGCTTCTGAGTCTCTTCAACAGTAATGGCGTTGTATAGAGATGCACGGATACCCCCTACGGAACGATGACCTTTTAGCTGTATCATACCTTCACTTTCGGCTGTCGATAAGAATGCTTTTTCCAAATTATCATCGCCTTGTGGCCCTCCGATCCTAAAGGGCACATTCATTCGTGAACGCACGTTTTCATCAACGGGACAATAATAAAAACCATTTGATTTATTTATGACATCATAAATCATTTTTGATTTTACTTGAGATCTTTTTCCCATGCCATCTACACCTCCATTACGTTGAATCCATTGAAAGACTAAACCTGTGACGTAAATCCTGAAATATATAACATTTTCCATTTAGATAAAGTTCAAACTTGTTTGACACAATACTTGTCAATTTACCAGATATGCCACAAATGATGGTTTTATTTAATATTTCTGATAATGCTTTCGCAATACTCACCCAAATGTATTTGGAGTATTCATCAATGAATCGTTCTTATGCATAAGGGCGTAGTTCAAAATGGACGGTGTTTCCTTGAGTTGGTTTCCCATTAAATCTTCTCTGATTATGATGACAGTAGTTCCAGAAGGTCCGATATTTTTCTGCGCTCCAGCAAAAATTATACCAAATCGTTTCACATCAAATTTTCGGGACAAGAAATTAGAGGACATATCGCAAACTACAGGTACATCGTTCGTCGTCTCCGGAACGAAATCAAATTCTACTCCATCGACGGTTTCGTTGTCGCAGTAATATAAATACGATGCCTTCGGATCCAAGGACCATGTATTCATACGTGGTACGGATGTGTATTTGCTAAATTTCGGCAGAACCAAATTCACTTTTCCGTACTGAGCCGCTTCTTTTGCGGCTTTCGCGGACCATGAACCTGTAACGGCATAATCAGCAGTTCCTGTGCGGCCTATAAGATTCATGGCAACTGCTGCAAATTGTCCGGTACCACCACCTTGCATTAGCAACACTTTATAGTTGTCCGGGATATTTAGAATATCCCTCAAAGCATTAAGAGCTTCAGTTTGGATTTTACCATAGGTGGATGATCGGTGAGACATTTCCATGACTGATATACCACTTCCATGGCAATTCAATAAAGTTTTCTGTACTTCAGCAAGAACCTGATAACAAAATAACATATACACTTGTATGCACATACATGTGACAATCGTTTGCATAGAAACAGATTACATGGGAATGTTCCATGAAATCTGTCAGTAATAGAAATCAACGCCTTTGTCGTCATTGCGACTTACGTATTGTTATTTGGTAGAGCTTGAGCTTGTTCTACCTCACTCACCTCTTCTGGTAACTTAGCTGGACCGGCAGCAAAATTGATGACCATCGTAGAATATTTTATTATCTGTTGTTCTAGTTTATTGATTTTATTCCACCTTTGCGTGTTTGTGGTTTATGAATGACCGTACGATCGAGCTGCACTTTTATAACTGAATACTAAGTGAACCATATATTTTGAGAAGCAATACACAGAATAATGCAGTAATAATCAATGTCATCGACTGCCTGGACATGAGGAATTGTAAAATCGTCGTTGATTAAATTCAAACACAACAAGAAACAACAGCGATGTTGTTGTTGATACAACACCAACCACAAAACAATCAGACAGCAGCCGTCTACATCGCAAAAAACACAAAATTGCATTTTACTCTCTGCTGAAATATAAACGAGAGAACAAGGTTGATATTTATCGCCACCATGATTGCATAGTTTACTAAATCGACGTTTGATAATAAAAGGAATCTCGAAAATATACGATCTGTGGTATAACAACGGTTAGTATCAGTATCACTGTAACAATAGATAACCACTTTATGTAGGCTAATGCATTCGTGTGTTAAAATAAACTACTCTAGTATTCATAATCCCAAACCATTTGTGTTATATTTCATTATTGCTTGTCATTCGATTTGCAGTATTTAGTGGAAGGGAACGGAAGACAGGTAACACTAGTTTACAAAATAAAATTTTTTCATGAACATTTGATGCGACTTTTCTTACACTCATAGAAAAAAGTCTGCTAAAAACAGCAGTCGACGTCTGCTGTTATATTTTTGTACATCAGGGCCTAATGAACAACAATTTATACAATTTTTAGGTTACACATTTTTCCCCAAAGCATATTTAACCCTGGAAAGTCATTCTTATTTTTTGTACACAAACGTCATCCTTCGTTATTTTGACTACGGCTTATTTCATGACGCTATAATTTGCATCGTGAGCAAAAATGAGACCCAAAATTGAGTTTATTTCCTTATTCAATGCGTTTTTAATTAGTATAACACAAAAATTCATAAAATGGTTGTATTGGTATAACTGAAATTTAACATTTCCCAATCGACCAAAAAGCACTTTAAATCGAAAATGAAATTACGCGTCGTCATTTTGACGAAGGATGACTGTCCAGGGTTAAGAACCAAAAGTAGTTTTTGGTATATTTTTGCACTGTAATATACTTACAAGCTCTTAAATATGATCAGCAAACATTTTGTTTGCTGTTATGTCTCAATTCGATAAATATTCAGATTTTTGGTCAAATACTATAGATGTTCATAAAATATTGTTTTAATTATGTTAGGATAGCTCCTAAGTTGACATGTTTATTTGTTTTAGCCAAAATAAAATATGTTTTAGTGTAATCGAGCTTAAAAAATAGCAGGAAACGTTTGCTATTTCAGCAAACAGTGTCTGCTGTCCCTTTTTCAGCAGACTTTCTGCTGTTTTAGCAGACTTTTCTGCTGTCCCTACTAACAAATTTCTTTGGGTGTATGTATTTTGATCTGCTGAATTAAAAAAAAAAAAATAATAAAAATTCTTTATGCAGCGGTCGATTTGGCGCAATCATTCCTACTTCAATCAGTACATTGTTTGCAATAGTCAAGCATTGATCATCAATCAGAATCAATCCTTCCAATCGCAAATAAAAACATTCATCATTTCTAGGATGCAACCTAGTGCATCAGTGGAAAACACCTGTGGCCAATCTAGAACTGGGGTTCCTTGTTTGCGTCGTTGGAATTTCTTTGTTGATTGTTCCAAGTGTAATACTTGGTCATTTCAACGCTGCGAATGGATCTGTTTCACAGATTACAAGAAGCTAGTGCATGTTCATCTGTTGGGGTACAATCCGCTCTTATGACAAATTTGCGCGTATCCGATGGCATTCGTTCCAATGCTGTTTTAAACATATTAACGACAGCATTATTAGCGTGAAAAAATGCTTGCAATTGTTCAATAATTCGTCTCTTTAACTGTTGTGTTTCCTGTATATTGCACCACACATTTAGCTGATCCACAATCGACGAAATGAAATAAATTTGCAGAAATTTATGCGGTTCATTTAATGTTGGCACCATTGAACCATGCAAATGATATATTTGTCCTTGTATCTGTATTTGCAAACAGTCATTTATTGAAGAAATACTGTTGTGTTTCCTGTATATTGCACCACACATTTAGCTGATCCACAATCGACGAAATGAAATAAATTTGCAGAAATTTATGCGGTTCATTTAATGTTGGCACCATTGAACCATGCAAATGATATATTTGTCCTTGTATCTGTATTTGCAAACAGTCATTTATTGAAGAAATACGGTGTAACTTCCGATCGTGTGGTGTATACGTAGTTGTTATGTGTTACAATTCATTGTGTTGGTGTAAGAGATTGATTATGTGTGTTGTATCTTTTACCTTGCAAGTCGGCATGAAGCCGCCTTCTCGAATGATATTATCTCCAAAGGAAGTCATGCGAAAGCAGTTATTGTATTCAAGGATGTGTTGAAGGAAATGGCTTGAATCGGGATCACTTCCATCGAACAATGATTTCAGTGGCTGTGGTGGTGTAAGTAATGGATCCAGTTTGACTTTTCCAATTGCGTAGAACAACTTGAACTTTAACGCATTGCAATATCGGCGTATAGTCGTCAGTGGTCCAATTTTCATCATCACTGTAGTTCGCAGTGGGATCATATTGGAATGCCAAGCGATTGTATGATGCAAATGATCTTCGTGCAATTTCTCAATCTGATAACTGTCAAATGTAGTCTCACCCTCTCTTTTGTCGGCTTTTTGGCGTAATAAATCGACATCTTGTAAAAAATTGTGATAATTATAAAAAAATATTGGGTTCTCGAACGGAACACTAAATAAATATGCTATCAAAGACCAAAGCAAAGTAGTTGAAAATTTGTCGAGATTTTGTTTTTTAATGGAAACACAGCTGCGCTGCTTCCATTGTATTCGCGATTCAATAACATATGGAGGAGGTAAAAATAATTTTTGCTGTCACAGAATCCGGATTTTCATCGGAAAATCATATTGACAAATGAGGCTCAATTCCACCTCGGCGTATATGTTAAAATGCAAAATTGTTTTATCTGAGGGTCCTTTATTCACTACGTACGACTGTTTAGTTTGGTTAGTGGTCTTGCGGAGTTACTTGATTTTTTCACAAATGAACTTGTGTTATGGTTGGTTGGTATGGAACTGGACAACTCAAACTTTTAACAGTTACGTGTCACACAAGCAACTCGTTTGCAAGAAACTTTTCCAAGCTGGGCAATCATAATAAGCCACCAAGATATTGCGACTTCAAAACCTACCTATCGGACCATCTTAAAGAATGCTATCAACCAAGCGTCGAATCACAGCCTCAACGATAGAATTCACATAAATATATTTGGTTGAAATTGCAACTGCATACTTTTCGCTTTATTATGAAATAAACATCCGAACATTTATCTCAAAACATTAAAATTTTCTTCGAATACTAAAATACCAGCTCTATATATAGAGTCCTTTTAGAATATCTTTATCAAATTGAGTTTTTCTGCGGCTGTTTTTGCATGGAAAATCAAATTAGGCTTTTGTAGAACAGCCGACTACCGAAGACATTGACATGTTAGATTTGTGGTTCGGGACAAATATTTATGTTAGCCACATATTCATAGAAGTTAAGAGTATACAAATCCCGGGTCCATTTTATTAAAAAAATATAAATTACTAAAAAGGATAGTTTGTTCACAAATGTTATTGCATAATCAAAAAATACGACTTGTTTTTAATTTTTGATGTTATATAATGTGTACCATTTTGACCGGTATTTGACCCGAGTGAATTTATAATTTTATTCGGATCAGCAGAAAATTTGAACAAATTACTGACTTTTCTGCAGTATCTCTGCTGTTCCAAAATAACAGATTGCTGTTTTAACAAACAAAAACGGCTAAAATAACAGCATTTTGTTTGCTGAAAAACATCAGACAGCGTTTGCTATTAACAACAGACTTTTTTCTATGAGTGTACACCCAAAAAAATTTTGTTACTCATAATAGCAAAAATGTTTGCTAAAACAGCAGATTTTGTTTGATAAAGAGGGGACAGCAGTAGCATTTAGTTGTTTAAGCAAACATTCGTTAATTGAAACAGCAAACATTTTTTTACAGCTAAAATAGCAAACAATGCTGTTGAATTGGCAAACGTGTTTGCTAAAAGTTTTTGCCAAACATGGCTGCTGAAATAGAAAACTGAGTTAGTTGAAATAGCTAACATTTTTACTGCTACAACAACTACAAATGTTTGTTGTCCCAGCAACAAAATTTGTCGTTTTAAAGGATAAGTTGAAATTAAACCCGTAAATCATTTAATACAATAACTTCTACTTTTATTACATGTGTGAAATTGAATTCAATCGAAGTATTGAGTGGAAGTGTTGTACAGGATTTATTTTCGTTTATTTTTCTTCTTTGGCCTTAAGGTGGGCACTAAGTTCGAGTTTAGCCAAAGCAAATTTTCTCAAAGTTTGTATTCCTTAAAATGAATTATTAAAGAAAAGTAATCATGAAAAAATGTCGATTTTAGCGGCTAAATTCGAACTTAATACCCACCTTTATACACGAGGATAAAACATAACAATCTGTAATGAAAAGAAGTAAAAAAAAGCAATTAGTAATTACACTAGTTTACACTAAAATTTACATTTGATTAGTGGTTGCTTTTTATGTATTTTCATCTACTGAATTCGAAAATAGAGGTTAAACATTTTTTAATGAACCAGTTTTTGAGATATCCTTATATTTTTAGTTTTTCGTCCATTTTTCATTAGAAAAATAATTTCTGGAGCTAAAACTGTACGATTATATCGTTATTGGTACTTAAATGCAAGGTATTGAGGTGACGAACAAATATGGATCTGTGATAAGTTAAGTGGTTCAAAATATATTTAAAAGGGCACATTTTCAAAAAATATGCTTACAAGTTTGTCATTTTTCTTCTAGTCTTATTCTTACGTTAAAGTATCACTTTTACGAGCATAGAGAGAAATCGGACGTTATTTCAACGGTTGGCACTTTTCCACCGGCACAGAATCACTGTAAAACATGATGAAAATGTGCCCAATTTTCATCGATATATTTAGAACTACCCCAATAAACACAAACGTTTGAAAAATGCTAAATTTCAACCATTTTTCAAACATTTTTTCAAAGGATTAGGGTAATATTCAAGTTGAGAAATTGTTGAGAAAATCGCGTTCTCAACAAAAAACAGACATTACCCTCAACAGTGAAATTCAACACATTGGCAATAATATCTCAAGTGTTATCCTCAAATTGAAATGCATCGCTACTCAATAATTTGTCAAACAATTTTCGATGCGAGTCAAATTGAAAATCAACATCGTTGCAAATACTTTTCAACCTAAATTTGTATGAATGATATCCCCACTTCAAATTGAAAGTCAAAGCCAATATTCTATGAATTTTGCATAATTGATTAATTTTTATCAAAATAAAATATATAATAATACACTACACTACATAATACACTACAATACCAATTGATAAATAATAATCTTATTAAACATATTAACAAATAAAAACAAACAAAAAACAACAAAACTTTAAATATCTTAAACATTATTAGTAAACACTTTTGCATTGATAATTCGATTTCCTTCCTTTTGGTGTCAGAAAATAGCATTAAAATTTATTAACATGCGGGCAATTTTAAATTAGGAACGTACTGGACCGCGTGTTAGAATTGATTTCCAGCAGAAGGAATTCACAAAATATCCATTTTAAACTGATAATAGCATATGAATTAAACTGACGGTGTGATGCACATTTTCATCCAGAAGTTGTTGATTTCAACAATTTGTTGTTTTTAACAATTTTAATTGGTTGCACTTGTAATGTTTCTGGAAACTTTTTCTTGTCGATAAGCCACTCATTTTTATTGGTCAGCTTCTTATTGTTTGCAAGAATGTAGCATCCAAAGATTTTAGTTTTCTGCAAAGAGATTTAAATTTAGTGACTTTTCTAAAGTGTTGATTTAATTTTTCATATTGACGTACCAATTATTATAAACTATTTGAAGCAGTTCCAGTTAATTATCCACCATTTTTTCATTGGTCAGCTTTTTAATGTTTTCAAGAACGTATAATCCATAGTTTTAGTTGTCTGCAAAGAGATATACATTTAGTGACTTCCTTAAAGTTTTATTTCATTTTTTATTTTCACTTACCTATTTTTATAAACTATTTATTTGTGTAAAATTTTCCATTTTTTTATTTCTTGCAATTGACCACGAACTTCGTTTCACAAATAAGTATCGAAAACCACATGTGTTTTTCGTTGCGCTTTAGGGTAGTGTTTTGTCAAAGTTTTCTCATATTATCTTCAATACCTTTTCAAAGATTTCGTCAACATTTTGGCAAATTGGAAGTAATTCGCAAACAATTTGAAGATGTATTGAAGATGAGCTATTTGAAGTCAAGTTGAATTTATGTTGAAAATTATATTTACCCTCAGACTGAAAAGTTGTTGCATTTGAAAAACGCTCATCCTGTGTTTATTGGGACTTAACTTATCACAGATATGATTCCCGCGTCTGCACGGATGAAAAAGACTGTTTTTCATATGTTTGGCTATAAACATTATATGTTTGGAACACAAATTTTTAAACACAATATTTTTGAGTGCAAGCATATAATGTTCATAAACTAGCATAACATGTTTGGGACATATATGTTAAAATGTTTGTAAATATAATATGCTTGGATGCAAACATATATTAATTTAGAAATAGTCTATAAACATATATGTGTTTAGTAGCTTGGAGCGCTATTTAACAGGGAGCGATATTGAATTAAGTTGGTGGTTGTTGCTTGTTATTACAAAATTAACATTTTATTTTTCCTTGGGCAATTGATCAGCTACTTCTTTGATCCTTACAAACTGTGTGGTCCGCTGTTCGAATCCCCGTCCGGCAAAAGGTAAAATTAAAATAAAAAAAATCATACAATTTAATAATTTCTTCTACAATGTTTGTATTACAGAAAAAGGTGCTAAGAACTAAAAAATATCGTGGAAGTGAGAAAGATGTGGGGGAATATACAATTGGGCAGAAACAAAATTTTGAGCATTCAGGTCGAAAACCTATGTTGTTAGCACTTATATTACCTGTTTATTTTCATAATTCATTATGATTGTAAATATATAAATAAATAAATAAAACTTTGAGCACAATATTGTTTGGGAGAATTTTTTTTAAGCATATAATTTTTTTGGGTGCAAAATGCTTCCAAACATATTATATGTTCACATAATAACATATGGTTTTTTGGAAGACAACATTATTGAATTTGGATGCAAAAATACAAAATGTTTGGAACTTAGACTACCCAAACAAATATTGTTTAGACCAATATGCTTTCAAACATATTATATATTGGAAGAGATCAAACATATAAATGTTTGGGCAATACCCAAAAATATATATGCTTGAAGCAAAATATGTTTGGGAGTATATGTTACAGAACAAACTAAACTACAAAACAAACTAAAAATATAAGTATATCTCAAAACGTCTACCATATAAAAAAGTAACCTTTATTTTTGAACTCTGGAGATGAAAATATATAAAAAAATCACCTCTCATAAGCAGGGATCCGGAGCAGTCCATTTTTTTCGCTCCGCTCCGGAGAAAAATAAACAATCATTTAAATATAATATAAAGAGGAGATAGCTCAGTACCATGCCACACTTTGCTAGTTGTGTGGATATATATATTTTCAATCAGTGTTGAGATTTTTGTCGATATTCCTATTAAATTCATCTTATAGATCATCCTCCTTCTTGGTACTTTATCAAAAGCCGCCTTAAAATCTACGAAGAAGGCGTACACTTTTTTGTTTTCAGCAAATTTAACATTGACTATAGCGGCTAGATTATATATATTGTCGACCGTAGAGTAGTTTGCTCTGAAACCTGCTTGGTATTCATTTAATATCCTGTGATCCTCAAGCCAATTTTTCATTCTATCGTTTATAATTCCCATGAATATCTTATACGAAGAGTTCACGCTCACAAAAAATCGCTTCTGTAACATATACTCCCAAACATATTTTGCTTCAAGCATATATATTTTTGGGTATTGCCCAAACATTTATATGTTTGATCTCTTCCAATATATAATATGTTTGAAAGCATATTGGTCTAAACAATATATGTTTGGGTAGTCTAAGTTCCAAACATTTTGTATTTTTGCATCCAAATTCAATAATGTTGTCTTCCAAAAAACAATATGTTATTATGTGAGCATATAATATGTTTGGAAGCATTTTGCACCCAAAACTATTATATGCTTAAAAAAAATTCTCCCAAACAATATTGTGCTCAAAATTTTATTTATTTATTTATATATTTACAATCATAATGAATTATGAAAATAAACAGGTAATATAGGTGCTAACAACATAGGTTTTCGACCAGAATGCTCAAAATTTTGTTTCTGCCCAATTGTATATTCCCCCACATCTTTCTCACTTCCACGAGATTTTTTAGTTCTTAGCACCTTTTTCTGTAATACAAACATTGTAGAAGAAACTATTCAATTGTATGATTTTTTTTTATTTTAATTTTACCTTTTGCCGGACGGGGATTCGAACAGCGGACCACACAGTTTGTAAGGATCAAAGAAGTAGCTGATCAATTGACCAAGGAAAAATAAAATGTTAATTTTGTAATAACAAGCAACAACCACCAACTTGATTCAATATCGCTCCCTGTTAAATAGCGCTCCAAGCTACTAAACACATATATGTTTATAGGCTATTTCTAAATTAATATATGTTTGCATCCAAGCATATTATATTTACAAACATTTTATGTCCCAAACATAATATGTTCTAACATATTAACATATATGTCCCAAACATGTTATGCTAGTTTATGAACATTATATGCTTGCACTCAAAAATATTGTGTTTAAAAATTTGTGTTCCAAACATATAATGTTTATAGCCAAACATATGAAAAACAGTCTTTTTCATCCGTGTTGGTAAACGATATACCCCTGTAATTATTCGTAACATTTACATCTCCTTTCTTATGTATTGTTTTCCATCGATTCTGTCACAAAACCTCTCTCCAAAATTGAGTTAAATGCTTTGGTTAGGTGTGTAATGAAATCACTTGTTGCGTTTTTAAAAAAACTCTGAAGGTACTCTGTCTTCTCCTGGAGCCTTGTTTAATTTGGAGTTTTTTAGGATTTTGTTTACTTCTTCAACAGATATTGTTTTGTCCAATTCATCATCTTCAATGTATCTTGCGGCATACTGTATGTCCCGTGACAAAATTGGGGGGTTCAGGAGATGTTCAAAATACTGTTTGAAATCGGTTACTTTCAGGCCACTTCCGCAGTAAAACTTTTCGCCTCTTATCTCTTTTACTAATCGCCACCAATTTTTTGAATCCATAACATCGTTTATCTTTGTCTCTACTTTCCGGTAATATTCCGCCTTGCTTAGTTTACAAGTTTCTTCATAAAATTTTCTTGCTTCCAAATATTTTTCTTTATTTTCTTGGCTATGACAACTTCTGAGTTCATTAAGAAACTTGAAAGTATTTTTCCTTGCTTGAAGACATTTGTAACTGAACCAAGGGCTTTTTCGATTCCATGTTTCTGTTTGTTCTTTAGGTTTGACTGCTGCTAATTTAATGATATCGACTAGTTCCTCAATCGAGTGTTCGTTATCGCTTTTCTCATTCAATATGTTGTTCAGCTTTATTTGATATGCACCTTTTGTGCCATCTTTCCATATCAGTTTAGGTAACAAGTTCATCGGTTTGTTCAGTTCGCAATTTTCCATCAGACTTATTTTCAACTTTATAGGCATGTGATCCGACCACACTTTGGACTCGACTTCAAAACGCTGAACGTGATTTAAGAATTCGTGTGAAATAGCACAAATGTCGTTTACAGAACAACCAACGGTGCTAATAAATGTGAATTTTCCATCACCATCACCTAAAGTCCTTCCATTTAGCATAATCTGACCATAATCGTCCAAAAATTCCACAAGCTGTCTGCCCCTACTGTTTATAACTTGGTCTTGTGATTTTCTTTCATCAAGTCCTGCGGGGAATGATATGTGATTCATATCGTCCAAGTCTTGTTCCAGTCTACCGACCCTTACGTTCATATCTCCAATAAGTATTGTGTGGCTTGATTGTAACTCCATATACATTTCTTTTATTTCATTGAATTCTCGCTCCCAATCCATACCCCTCACATAAACATGGATTATATTAACTTCCGTTTTGTTCGTATGAAGCCGAAGGACATCCACGTTTCCGTATGACTGTAATTGATGCCGTATTCCTAATTTTATTAGATCATTACGCACTCCATACGCACAACCTCCACTAGGTCTCCCATACGCGCTGAGCTGGATTGAGCCTCTTTCAATTTTCCTATTTCATGTTTCAGTTCTTTATTTTCTTGTGTTAGCAGATTAACATCATTTCTTAATTGTGTTATGAATTCTTTAATAACTAGAAGATCCTGTTTTGTTGATAAATTCGCCATCATTTCGTCCAACAAAGTTGACAAGGATAACTTTATCGTCTCTATTACATCCATTGTATTTGAGCTTCAGTTACTATTGTATGATAATTTTTGGCAATCACTGTAATCTTGTGATGTGTGCTTAGAAATTTAGTTTAGTAGAGCATACTTCTAGGCTCTTATTTATATTGCAGTGATACCTAAGCTAAAGAAGGGTTTATATAATGTTTCTGAAGATCTGGCTGCCTCCACTTGTTGACATATCCCAGATGACACACGGACGGACATAATTGATTGTATTTACCAGTGGATTAGAGAGAGTGTGGCGAAATTTTCAATCGGTTAACATTTTGTATTCCAGTGGATTTTGAGTGATTAAATATATTTTTATGTTTTGGTATAAGTTTTTAATTCAAATTATTAAGCCATGAGATCATCACACCTTCCTCTCACCATGCACCAGTGCTGCTTGAGTCCGGGTAAGTTTCTCCAATCAGTTGTTTTGCTTCAGATATAGCAAATAACAGAAATTGCAGTGAAATGCAGAGCGATCTGAAAACGCGTGTGCGCTGAGTACCACTGAGTACCAATGTATCTATGTTGGATAAGGAAATCGCACGAGAACTCGGAATACGCGGAGAACAGGAATACTTGGAGCTGCAATGGCTTAATAAACATCGCGTGTCACAAAAAACCGAGAAAATCCGCGTCACCGTAAGTGGAATTGGCCATTTTGATAAAAAGTACACCATTTCCAATATTTACGTTTCATCAGAAATGTCATTCATTGCCCATACAAAGTTGCAACATCGATAATTTTTTGAAATCCCATGATAATGAAAAAATCGCCAATTTTTAAAATGCGGGATTATGATAATGTGCAACCAAAAATGATTTTAAGCTTAACCCATTCTTTTTTGACAGTGCCGATTAAAACACCGCAGTTATTGTCTGATTTTGGACCAATTGTTTCAATCACCAGATTGGGCGCTATAATATAATATATATATGGACCGATTCCAGGCGAAAAGTCATCATGTGTTAAGAGGGTTTTACACTTTCGGAAATGTGAGTACGAACACAATATTTTGAGCAATTTGAATGAAATGATGCGGGGATATTTTTGTATTGAGACCCTTGGTACAAAAATTTGTGTTAAACCGTTGATGTCAAAAGAGGATGAAAGAGCCATAAACATACTTGAATCAACAGTAAAACAAATTTGTGGTCGATATGAATGTTCATTGCTCTGGAAAGTAAATATGGCATTGAACCGATTATACTCCGTAGAAAGAAAAATGACAAGAGACAGTGAGTATAAAAAACAATATTGTGAAAAGATTGGAAGTTACATCGCCAAAGGATATTGTCGAAAACTTTCATTAGAAGAAAAAGTCGTTGAAAATGGATTAACGTTTTATTTACCCCATTTTGGTGTGAAACATCCAAATAAAAATGGAATTCGTCTTGTATTTGTATCAGGTCCTGATATGCCAAGAAGCCAATGGAAAAGAGGACGTGTTATAGAGTTGCATCCAGGCAAATACGGTATTGCGCGGTCAGCTGAAGTTCGCACTGATGTGGGTGTGTATCGTAGACCAGTCTCCAAATTGGCCATGCTTGATGTGGAAAACGGTGAATCCTCCCCCTCTGGGTCAATTCACGGGGGTGGGGATGTTGTTGAAGGCAACCCTAGCTGAGGTGGCAACTCTATTTGAAGCGAATGTCAAATGAAAAGCCTGGTCGAAAAGAAATTTCCCAAGCTTTTGCCAATTCATTCATTTTGTTTGTTTTTGTTGTAATGTATTAATTGTTTTTCATATAAATAGGCCCTTCAGGCATATACAAACCCTTTTTATTTGTTCCACCATAAAACATGTAAGTCATTTAACTTGTTGTGATTTAATAATTTTGTGATTTTTATTAAAAAATTTTACTTAATCTTTTTTGAAAACTTTGTATAAATTTCACTTAATTTTGTAAACTTTATTTATTTATTTGTGTTTGTTAAAATTAGTGAATAAACAACATACTAATAAACCATACCATAACAATACATCATAATATACCACATCAAGAAATTAAATAAAGTCAGCCGTCTTCAGTTTTTAAATATATTCAGTGGTTATTATTTTGAAAGGCCGCCAAACAAGGGTGTTTATTCCTGGGGAACAAAGAGAAAAGCAACATCACCTCTTATCAAATATACACGACAAAAATTTTATTTTGTAAACTATTTGTATTTATAGGTATTGTATTGAACGATGTCATCAAAGTTGACCAATAAAATAGGTACTTTAGCAAAAAATCTAATTGATTCAAACTAAAAGCATACATTATTCTCTTAAGGCCGTATTTAGTTGGCATTATTTCGCTACAATAGCAAGGTTGGAATGTTATCCTGGTTTTAATACTCACATTTAAGGTAAACTTTGCCAATTGTATTTAGTCTATTATGATACCGCAGTGTTGAACTTCTCTCTTGTCACTGAGTGCTGCCTGATTCCAAGTTTAGCTCAAAGACACGGAATCTACTTTTTATAGCCGAGCCTGAACATCATTTCGCTTTGCAAATGGCAAATTTCTTAAATGACAAATACAATACTTACCAAATATAATCTCCGTATTAAAAGAAATTTTGGAAAATATATTCCAAAACAACAAGTTTGAAAGTGATGCTTTGATGGCGTTGGCATTTGACATATCGACGTCGACATTTGTCAAAACTGACTACACCAACAATAGGTCTGTTCGCGTACTTTTCTAGCAATAATTATCCAGTAAAAACTGGCAAGAGAGTAAAAGTGCATTAAAATTGCTGAAAAGTACGCGAATGCAATCCAGTGACTAGAGAAAAGTAATCGTGAAAAATGGCGATTTTAGCGGCTAAACTCGAACTGAATACCCACCTGAAATTACTAAAAAGGGTTGCTTGTTCACAAATGTTATTGCATAATCAAAAAATACTAATCGTTTTTAACGTTTGAAGTTTTATAATGTGTACCATTTTATTTACTATTGTCCATTTGACTGGGGAGACTTTATAATTTTATTCGGATCAGCAGAAATTTTCAGCAAACTACTGAATTTTCTGCAGTTTGTATGCTGTTCCAAAATATCATAGTTGTTTGCTGTTTTAGCAAAACAACTGATAAAACAGCAGCATTTTGTTTGGTGAAAACAGCAGACAGCGTTTGCTATTAACAACTGACTTTTTTCTATGAGTGTAGGATATTTTCCATCCATAATTTGACTAGACTTGATAAAAATATAATCGTCTTCATATATATTTTTGCACTTTTAAATGAGTGGGTTTTAGTGAAAACCCGAACATAGTACTCACCTTATACCAAAAAATGGTCAGGGTAGAAAAACTTTGTTGATAAACCTTTTATTTTAAAATTAGATATGCTTATATTTTTTATTATTTATTTATATAGGCCCACATATTCTTCATTGAAATATATGTTTTATTAATATATTTGTTGTACTCGTATTTATTAAGAATCATACCAGCATTTACACCCAAAAACACTAACCCCTTTGTTAAAATGAAAAAATTAACAAAATCTGAATATTTATCAAATTGAGTCATGTAAGTATATTACAATGCAAAAATATACCAAAAACTACTTTCGGTTCTTAAATATGCTTTGGGAAAAAATTTATAACCTAAAAATTTTACAATTTGTTGTTATATTTACTCGATAACGAGTTACTTCCACAGACTGACCTCTCTATCGTACGATGTTGAATAAATACATATTCTCTTGTTCTCATTTCGCATTTTTTCTTCAGCGCTCAAAATTATTCATTTTCAGTTAAAAGGTTGATTGTATCAATTAAATGTTTAATTAGGAACGGAAAGTTCTTCAATCACGTTTGTAGTTGGAAATTGCTTCCGAATTGATAACAAATTAATTGAATCAATTAATTTTTTAATTGAAAACGTAACCAAGCAATCATTTTTAATTCGCATTTATTCTGATTAATTGAATCCGATCTATATTCAATTGACTGTTTAATTGAAAACGAATCGACGAAATTTTCGTGGTTACTTTATTAAAACAGTTCAATAAACTAAAACTAAAGATACCATATAAAAAATAGTCCATTATTATCCAGGCATCTTTTATATATATTTTAGGGCACATGAACAGTATAATATTAAAGATAATTCTGTGATATATGGTGCCAAAAATAACATTTTATTTTATAGGAATGAATTTGGGTAACATAATTGTCGCTGTGTGATTATGATTCAGTGTTGACTTTGTACCTTTCCAATGATGTCACTCCAAAAAGTTCCATAACTTTGTAAAACCGTTCCTCTGTAATAAAAAATATATTATCCATTATTTATAACCTACTTCCATGGAAAATGTCATAGAAACCAATTTAAAATATTTTTGCAATTCTTTTTGAAATTTAATTATCTCACTTCAATAATTTCCAAAAGTTAAATGTGCATTGTATATTCGTTAATTTTAAACATGTTTTCTTAATTATTAAAGTCAAGTTGACCTTAGTCCAAAAAATGTTATGATACCCATTTTAAATTCGAATCACAAAATTATAAGGACAAAACGAAACGGAAAAAACTTTATATACTATGCGACTATACTAAGCAAAATTCGCATTCGTCTTCCATGGTAAGCAAAAGACACATTCGTACTTTAAGGACAAGAAATCAGTGTGATCTTTAAGAAAATACTTTATAATAAAAGGGAATTTCATTTGTATAAAATTTTCTCTGTGGAGAAAAGTATTAGCGACTACACGCAAAAAAAATTATTTCCCCCAAACGAAATTTTAGACAAACAAAGTTCGTTTCTCATTTGCTTTTCGCTATAAGGAAGTGTATTTGGAAGAAAAGTATATACTTTTTGTGATAAACGTTTATTATTTTCCAGGATGTAAAAACAATTTCTAAAGACTAACTCAAAAAAAAAAAACATTGTTTTCTTGCTAATTGCATTTTCCCTCACATCTTTCTCACTTCCACGAGGTTTTTTAGTTCTTAACACCTTTTCCTGTAATACCAACAATGTAGAAGAAATTATACGATTTTATAAATTTGAAAATTTTTTTTACCTTTCGCCTGGACGGAGAATCGAACCGCGGACCATGCACTTTGTAAGACAACACACTAACCACTGAGCTATGTACCTGTTATGGTCATCAATAGATAATTATCCATATAAGTTATATTTATATAGCATAGCTTGCGGCGCCCACGAACCGAATAAACAAAGTTTATTTAACAGAAACAAACATTTAGTTTGGCACCGTGGAGCAGTGGTTGCTACGTCCGACTTGCATGCCAAGGGTCATGGGTTCGATCCCTGCTTCGACCAAAGTTTTTTTGTTTTTTTTTTACATATATTCGGAAGATTCCAAAAAATGTTCAAAATTACATTGTACTATATTAAATTTTGAACTGTAAAATTTTTCTTATTAAAGACCTAAAGTCAGAAAAGAACAGTGTTTGATATAAACGAAATGGACTGTGTTGTTGTTTCAAAAATAACTTTTTTATTGAAAAAAATAAAAATGTTGTAACAAACGAATTTTTTTGGTGATAAAAGTTTAAAATTTTCGAAGCAATTCAAAAAACTCTAACAAAAGAAAAACGTTTTCGGCACACGTTTTCCAAACGTTTTTTTCTTTGCGTATATACTAAGCAAAATTCGCATTCGTCTTCCATGGTAAGCAAAAGACACATTCGTACTTTAAGGACAAGAAATCAGTGTGATCTTTAAGAAAATACTTTATAATAAAAGGGAATTTCATTTGTATAACATTTTCTTTGTGGAGAAAAGTATTAGCGACTATACTAAGCAAAATTCGCATTCGTCTTCAAGAAATCAGTCCGATCTTTAAGAAAATACTTTATAATAAAAGGGAATTTCATTTGTATAAAATTTTCTTTGTGGAGAAAAGTATTACCGACTATACTAAGCAAAATTCGCATTCGTCTTCCATGGTAAGCAAAAGACACATTCGTACTTTAAGGACAAGAAATCAGTGTTATCTTTAAGAAAATACTTTATAATAAAAGGGAATTTCATTTGTACAAAATTTTCTTTGTGGAGAAAAGTATTAGTTCAACTTTAAATCAAATAATGTGATAATTTCCTACACTTCTCTAAAAAAGTTCATAACTTTCATTTTTGCTTTTACGAATTTCCAGAAAGGTAATTCAAAATCCAAAAATTTTAGTAAATTTTCGTTATTTATTACGAAAATCTCAAAACATGGAATAAAATTTAGTCGAAATGTATGTGTATCAATAAAATTGCCCTGTACACATTCAAGTCGTTAAGTGAACTGTGAAATACATCTAGAAAGGAGATATACATTTTCATTTTCAATTGATCGTCTGATCTGTCCATTTTAATTATTTTTTTGGTGTGATAATTCTCATACACTTCTCTGAAAAAAAGTTCATAATTTTGCTTTTACGAGAAGTAAGAATTTCAAAAAAGGTAGTTAAAAATCCAAACATTTCAGTAAATTTTCGTTATTTTAACAACGTATTACCAAAATCTCAACGCATGGAATACAATTTAGTCCAAATTTATGTGTATCAATAACATTGCCCTGTACACATTGAAGTCGTTAAGTGAACTGTGAAATAAACTAGGAGATATACATTTTCATTTTCAATTGATCGTCTGATCTGTCCATTTTAATTATAATTTTTTGGTGCTATACTATACCAATCAAATAAGGGAAGCGGCAATTTGCGAAATATAAATAAAATATACTTCCGCTAGAAAAGACACACTGAACACATTAATCGATAGCTAGACCGTTGCTGTAAGTGAGGTAACGAAAACTGATATACGAAAAAAAGGCAAATGTCAGCATAACCAGTTTGTGGCCGTGGAGACGTCCAAACTCAATGTACTTTTTCATTCTAGAGTACGGTATGACATTGTACGATTACTGTAGTGTAAAGGAGGAAAACAGGAGAGTCTAACTAATGTAATTAATAGGGTAAGTGCAGCAAATGTGGCACAGGCTGGTAATGTGGTATAGTAGCTTTTTTCTCTATTTAACAACATACGAATAACTAAATCAAGCTGAATGTGGCTGTCAGAGAATAAAGCAATCAAAGATCAATTTGCTTTTTGCAACTCTTTCTTTGTGCCAGTTGAAAAAATCACATTTACCTGTGCTCGAATGTTTTTTTTGGTTCTTAATCATTTCGTTTTGTGTGAAGGTATATTTTCAATTTATTACTTTTCGGATGTAAATAACGGACGAGTAGTAAATACGCATAAAATGTATGCAATGTAATACATATATTGCATTTATTTTTTACAAAAAAATCGAAATTATGGTGTACCACATTACCTGTACATTTTATTAAACCGAAATTATGGGTTTCTTATATTTCGCTCATAGTATCGTGGATGGCTAACACTAGTAAAAAGAATGTGGTAAAATCTTAACCGTCGGAGAAAAACAAAAAATTGGCTATCGAAACACAAATAGGTATACCACATTTGCTGCATTCACCCTACCTGAAAAGCCTGTAAGTGGCATTTGGAAGAGGAGACGGACTTACGTGAAATAAACACGCCCTCGTTTATTCTGAGGAGCTTTCCATATTAGTTTGGCAGCGAGTTTATCGCGATTGTCACCGTGCGTAATTGCAGAACATTCGGGAATGGTGTTAGTGTTCTCACTGTGCAACCACTCCCCGATCCATTCATTGGAGTCGGCATCCCGGGCCTGTATAAAAAATCCACGAAATAGTTCCTGCTTCGTGTGAGGATATATAACCACTACGCAAACGAAAATATACAATTAAAATTCCGCTGTAATGTTCCGGAAGGTCGTACCTGAAACCTCTTGACCTGGATGATATGTTTCTGAGTCGGCCACCACATTATAGGGATTATGTTCCATCGGTTGTGATCTGGCCTGGCCATGGTTGGGCTGATTGGGACGTTTCTTTACACAGGTGTCGGAAGGGGCTCCATCTGGGAAGGCCGTTGTAATAGCCAACAACATAAACGGCATCACAGTGAACAATAAATATTTTTTGACTTTGCACAACGACATGGCTTTTTAAACTTCGCTTTAGTTTTTCTCAAATATAACTTTCTTTTGATTCTTTCTCGGCCGGCGGCTTAGGCTGTTCAAAACTAATGCCGATCTTTAGATTCAGCGATGTGATTTGGTGAAAATCGTTGTTAAAAATCTTTTTACACTGCCCAAATGTTTGCTCTTTTATAAACTATGACCGTTGTATCACTTGAGCTTTGGTACATTGAATGAAATCAAATCAACCAAAAAAAAAAAATCAACCAAAAGTAGCTAACCGAACATAAGTTATAAGCTTTAACTTCGCCTCCAATTGACTTGGCGATTCAGGTGGCCTATAAATGCTGGGAAGAAGAATCTTTCAGTGCGACTACAAAGACACGAGCCAGATATACATATAATTTATGAATTCTGAGACCACTAGTTTGATGCCTTACATCTCCTATGGTATAAAAATTACTTTATTAAAACAGTTCAATATAAAGCAGATGGTAAAATTTACCCCTTCAACGCGTTTTTTTTTTGTATTAAAAATAAGACTTGTGAAATAAAGTACACCCAGAAAAAAGTGATTCCTTCTTTAAGTTAAAATGAACTCATTGTGAAGAAAGTTGAACTTCGTATAGCACCAAAGACATTTTTATTTGTCTGAACAATGTGATTTTCATAGAAATTACGTAGAATGCATTCCATATATTAGTTAACATTTTTCTATATTTATGTAGCACTATACTACAGAATGAAAAAAATTAACTGAATTGAATTCATGACATATTAAAAATTGAAGAAAATCGGATGTTAAGAGCAACTTCTAAAACAACCTTCCGCTCATTTCATTTAATTTATTTTAAATTATTTTAAATTTTCATGTTATTATAAAATATGTCAAAAATTCAGTTGACCTTTTGTTTTAATTTATTTGTTTATTTTTTTATTTCGGTTTGAAGTCCTTCTCCAATTGTTAATTGTCAATTTAAATACGTTTAGAAACGGAAGAAAACTTTCTCCTTTTTCTTCTTTTGATTTATGTGTTAAAATTGTAATTCCCCGTCGAAGACTCGCGATAACGAACAAAAGGCCGATGTAAATAAATTACAATAGATCTTCTCAAATATATTATATACAAATTTTATGAAAAACTTTTTGGTTAAAACTAAAACAACTTTAATATACATACGTTCGAATGCGTTGACGAATACGATTCTTCAATTGAGTTACACAGTATGCGTCGGAATACCAATGAATTTGCTGATTACATTCCTTGCCTCTGCGTTTTTTGTTATGTTTTTGTATTCCACACACTTTTTAAAGTATAGGACTTTATGTATTTTAAATTCAATCAATAATTTCTCGTCAATATTTTAAATTGTTTTTCGTTTCTTGATTTGTTTACATGTTGTTTAATGTTGTCAACGCACCCGACGCATTGAAAAGTTAAAAGTTCGTCAACTTTATGCGTCATATGCATACGTTACTTTTGTAGTGTAACTCAAACAATTATAGTTATAACATTTTAACTTTTTTTGACAAAAGCATATAACGTACGCACGCATGACCGCATGGTATGTAATTCCACCTTTAGCCCCATTGCACCTAACGCAAAATTTAATTTGTAGACAGCGCTCTATCCTAAGATGCGAATCTCTACTCCATACACCCAGAAAAAAGTGACCCCTTCTTTAAGTTAAAATGAACTCATTGTGAAGAAAGTTGAACTTCGTATAGCGCCAAAGACATTTTTATTTGTTTGAACGATGTGATTTTCGTAGAAATTAGGTATAATGCATTCCATATGTTAGTTAACATTTTCCTATATTTATCTACCACTATACTACAGAATGAAAAAAATTAACTGATTTGAATTCAAATATGGAATGATTTTATTGAATTTTTTCATTTATTTGGACAAATCTTACACATTTGTGGTAAAACTTTTACTTCATAATTAGAACTGCTTACCTTCGTTTTTAAATACAATTTTATTTATCTATATAGGCGATTTTTTCTTCAATAAAATACACGTTTTATTAATATATTAAATATATTTATTAAGAATCGACAGCATCGACTGGTCTTGAAATACTAGTTTATTATTCCACTATTTCCAATTTCCATGTAATGTCATCAACTGTAAAACGCATTTTTCTTCTTTCACTTTTAATAAGTTGCTGCCTAACGATTTTGTCCTCCTTTTACAATTTCAATACCTACAAATATAAATAATCATAAACCATTTTTGTTACAAAAGGTTAGCGTCACTGAATATTACCTGATAATTGAAGATTCCAAAATGAAGACAAATGACAGGGTTGTTATTCTGCTGGTGTTTTCTTTCTTTATACACCATCACGAATATTGATAGATTTATTTTCAAAAAACGAAAATTTTTCTCACTAGTTAAAAATAACAAATATTTTATATATTTTATTTGTTTATTATATTATTTTACCATATTATTTTTTAACAATCTCTCCGTATACCACAACAACGCGATTCCAACTAAAAAAACAACCCACGCGCAAACATATCGATTACACCCAAGCGCAAACACATCGATTACGATGACAGGTATCGATTACAGGTAGACAATAGAAATATAGGAAAATTTCCTATATTCTAACAAGTGTGTTTCCTTAAGTTTTGAAAGGATTGCATACCTCTTAGTACGAATGAACTAAAATATTTTTCTATGCCAAGTGTCGTTCGTATGTATGAAAAACTTTCTATTATAAAGGAAGTCGCAATTATCATTTTATAAGAAATTTTACTAATTGTGAGGAAACTTAGTTTTAGTTCGGTTTTTGTTTATTTTTACGAATGCTTTGTTATCGGTGAATAAAATTTTCTTGTTCAGTAGTAAATTCTTATACCCAGCGAAGAAAATAGTATGAGTAAAATTCCATGCCTTATTCTAGTTAACGAACTATTCCTAACTGCTTACAGTTTAGGATTTTTTTACTGAAACGAGTAAATTTTATTATTTCTCACAAAAATTTACCTTAATGGAAATAAAATGGATAAACTATATTGATGAAAAATTTTTCCTTTAGTTTCGAAGGCACTTTTTTCTGGGTGTAGCAATCAGTGGTATCGAGAAATTACCACTTTTATTCATACACTCGAAACAAAAATATAGAATATTATTCTGTTTAAATTAATATTATAATTAGTTTAAGCTTTCCTTTTTATCTTGATTTTAAAATATTTTTGTAGTCTTACTGTAATTTGTATTAAATTGGCCACCTGAAGATTCGAATTATCAAATAAAGGCAACTTATTTTAAACATTAAAAAGTGTGGGTTGACTAAACCTGCGTGGAATGCATGTGTTCCAGACCCGCTGGAGAGTCGAGATATGGTTAAATTTGTGTTATGGGCCACTCATTCTGGAGAGAATTTTTTTCTATAAAATACATGTTTTATTAATATATTAATTATACTTATTTAAAATCAACAACATCGACTGGCCTTGAAATATTAGTTTATTACTGCACTATTTGCAAATTCCATGTAAAGTTATCAACTGTATGCCAGGTCGAAAACCTATGTTGTTAGATTGTATGATTGTAAATAAATAAATAAATTATCGACTGTAAACCGCATTTTTTTTCTTCTTGTACCTTTCACTTTTAATAAGATGCTGCCTAACGATTTTGTCCTCCTTTTACAATTTCAATATCTACAAATATAAAAAATCATAAACCAATTTTCACAAAAGGTTAGCGTCACTGAATATTACCTGATTATTGACGAATTAGGGGGTTGTTATTCTTCTGGTATTTTCTCACTAATTTAAAATAACAATTATTTCATATATATTTGATTTGTTATTTATTATATTATTTTACTAAATTATTTTTTAACAATCTCTCCGTATATCATAACAACACGATTCCAATTAAAAAAACAACCCACGCGCAAACATATCGATTACATAGATGACTGGTATCGATTACATGCAGATAAAAGAAATATAGGAAAATTTCCTACATTGCAATAAGTGTGTTTCCTTAAGTTTTGAAAGGATTGAATACTTCTTAGTACGAATGAACTAAAATATTTTTCTATGCCAAGTGTTATTCGTATGTATGATAAGCTTTCTATAATAAAGGAAGTCAGAATTATTATTTTATAGGAAATTTTACTAAATTTGAGTAAACTTGGGTTTAGTTCGGTTTTTGTTTATTCTTACGAATGCTTTGTTATCAGTGAATAATTTTTTTTTTTCAGTAGTAAATTCTTATACCCAGCGAAGAAAACAGTATTAGTAAAATTCCATGCCTTATTCTAGTTAATGAACTTTTCCTAACTGCTTTCAGTTTAGGATTTTTTTACTGAAACAAGTAAAATTTATTATTTCACACAAAAATTTACCTTAATGGAAATAAAATGGCTAAACTAAATTGATGAACATTTTTTCCTTTAGTTTAGAAGGCACTTTTTTCTGAGTGTTCCTATTAATTTTGGAAAGTACATATAATATTGCGAAATATTGTTTTATTTTCATGAAAAATTGTGTGTTCTAATCAAAACATGTAATAATGATACAAAAAGTAAACTTTATTAACAAAAAATATAATATAAAAGAGGGGTCAAATTTACCCCTCCTACATTGTTTTTATTGGAGTGAGTGGTGAAACTAAATAAACCACGTGAATGTGAGAAAGGTATAAGGGAAGATGCAACTAGGCAAAGAATAACAAAAATTTATATTTCCTTTCCAAACAAACTTGCTTACAGAGAAAAGGAAATGTTAACCGATGGTTGTTTGTCTAAAATTGCGTTTAGAAGGAAATATTTTTTTGCGTGCAAATGGCTACTCGCAAATTTAAGTTTCAATAGAAGGCGGACATTTTATCATAAGCGTATTCCATATTGTAGGGTTAAAACATACATTTTATGACCCGGCCTCGTACCCTTTCTGTTTCTATTTTTGCTCAGCATCAACAACTCCAGTTGAAAGCTTTCCGAATCTTAGACTAATTTCCAAAGTCACGAAGAAAAAACACAACCAGCTAACAAAACGACGCTGCTAAAAACTTGTCAAGTCAAGAAATTGTTCTGTTTTTGGCAACTCATATTTGCCAACATTTCATTCAACAGTACGTCTACGTCACACAGTGGTAAAAAACATATTTTCATATATTTTCAGCTGAGACCGTATTTTGTCACGATCAAATATGCAATTTGATTTATTTTATAAGGCATTAAAAAGAACTACTACTAAAGATATAAAGATAAAGCATTTAGAAATTGAAAAAATGTATTAACGATACATTCGGTTTTAATTTATGGTTTTTATAGGCTGGAATCGAAATAAAGAATCTCCAAAAGAAACAAACTGATTGCGTAAAGTCTAACATGAATCCAAAGAGAAACTAAAAGAATTTTTCACAGTGCGGCATAAAGAAAAATCGATATATTTACGCTACAACCAATCGCACATGGGTGTGTGGACATATTTGGACATTTTCCCCATTACTTCGATAGTGAGTTAACTCTTTGTTTGATAGCCTTATTGTATTGGAGCTCAAAGCAATACAGCAAGTTTGTCTTCTTGAATTTTGACATTTGATAAAAATGTGTTGTATATACACTCATAGACAAAAGTCTGCTAAAAACAGCAGTCGATGTCTGCTGTTAAATTTTTGTACTACAGGGTCAGTTATAAATTTAAGAACCATAGAAGTTTTTGGTAAATTTTTGCACTGTAATATACTTACAAGCTAACTGCGATCAGCAAACATTTTCTTTACTGTTATGCCTCAGTTTGATAAGTATTCAGATTTTTGGATAAATACTATAGATATTCATAAAATATTGTTTTAATTGTGTTACGATAGCCCCTAAGTTGATTAAAAATAGCAGACACTGTTTGGTAATTCACCAAACAGTGACTACTTTCCCTTTTTCAGCAGACTTTTTGCTGTTTTAGCAGACTTTTCTGCTGTTTCTACTAACCAATTTCTTTGGGTGTAGTTGTGCAATAAAACAAGTAATATAAAGCTAAATTCATTCATTTATTTATTTCTTTCGTCTACGTTAGTAAAAACAATTATTCAATAGACAATATTTCACATTTAAGGTGAGTATTAAGTTCGCATTATCGCACGAAAATAGCAAGTTTTTTACGGTTACTTTTCTTTAATAATTCATTTTAATGAAAATAAACTTACAAAATGGTTACGTTTTTATTTAAAAAACTAATTGAATTTTACAATCAACATCAAATTTGCTAATGAAATCTATTAAGTTTTTAATCGATTATTTTTTAGATGCCAAATTAAAACTTTGATTTATACTACCGTTTTCGTGATTGAAGACATTTCAATTAAAAAATTAATTGGATCAATTAATTTTGTCATTCCATATAAAAGCCAGATTTCCAGCAATACAAAAAATAATCGTTGAATTCAATTAATAAATTAACTGAATTTGTTGGCCAAAATGAAATATGTAAATTTTTAATTGAACCAATTAAAAAATGTATTGCTAATTAAAAGCGCCGCAAGAAATCGGCGGTGCTGAAAATGCCCGCACTTTGCCTGTATGCGTGGCGCCATTTTCACAAAAGAATTCGAAGCCTTTTGCCTGTTTTTTTTTTTGAAAAGAACTTAAAAAGTATATTTTCCGTGCACAATGAAATATGTAATTGATCCAATTAAAAATATATTGCTAGCAAGCTAAAAAATGTTGTCATTTCAGCGGGCAGAAAAGAATTCAAAGTGGGAAATCGGGCAATCGCAGCACCCTCGTTTGTCGGCGGTGCTGAAAATACCCGAACTTTGCCTTTATGCGTGGCACTATTTTCACAAAAGAATTCGAAGCCTTTTCGCACTTTTGCCTGCTTTTTAACAAAAGAACTTAAAAAGTACATTCTCAGGGCAAAATGAACCAAATTAAAATATGTAAATTTGTAATTGAACCAATTAAAAAATGTATTGCTAATTGAAAGCGCCGGGAAAAATCATTTTTAGGAAAGTAATGGTGTTTTCTTTTCTGAAAAAGTGCTTTACCTTCATTTTGTCTGTAAAGAATGCGCACTTTTGACTGCTTTTTTAGAAAAAGTAAATTTTCCGGGAAAAATGAAAAAAAGTACGCATTTTCTACAAGAAAAGAAATACCATACTAATGCTTAGTACACGCTCACAAAAAATCGCTTCTGTAACATATACTCCCAAAAATATTTTGCTTCAAGCATATATATTTTTGGGTATTGCCCAAACATTTATATGTTTGATCTCTTCCAATATATAATATGTTTGAAAGTATATTGGTCTAAACAATATATGTTTGGGTAGTCTAAGTTCCAAACATTTTGTATTTTTGCATCCAAATTCAATAATGTTGTCTTCCAAAAAACAATATGTTATTATGTGAATATATAATATGTTTGGAAGCATTTTGCACCCAAAAATATTATATGCTTAAAATCTCCAAAACAATATTGTGCTTAAAATTTTATTTATTTATATATTTACAATCATAATGAATTATGAAAATAAACAGGTAATATAGGTGCTAACAACATAGGTTTTCGACCTGAATGCTCAAAATTTTGTTTCTGCCCAATTGTATATTCCCCCACATCTTTCTCACTTCCACGAGATTTTTTAGTTCTTAGCACCTTTTTCTGTAATACAAACATTGTAGAAGAAATTATTCAATTGTATGATTTTTTTTATTTTAATTTTACCTTTTACCGGACGGAGATTCGAACAGCGGACCACACAGTTTGTAAGGATCAAAGAAGTAGCATATCAATTGCCCAAGGAAAAATAAAATGTTAATTTTGTAATAACAAGCAACAACCACCAACTTAATTCAATATCGCTCCCTGTTAAATAGCGCTCCAAGCTACTAAACACATATATGTTTATAGGCTATTTCTAAATTAATATATGTTTGCATCCAAGCATATTATATTTACAAACATTTTATGTCCCAAACATAATATGTTCTAACATATTAACATATATGTCCCAAACATGTTATGCTAGTTTATGAACATTATATGCTTGCACTCAAAAATATTGTGTTTAAAAATTTGTGTTCCAAACATATAATGTTTATAGCCAAACATATGAAAAACATTCTTTTTCATCCGTGTACTAACTTAGTTTCAGCGAAAAATGAATAACACATTGTTATTAACTTATTTGTGCGCACAAATATGCCAGCCTAGTTTTCCGTGCAAAAAATTCATAGGTACACCACGATATGTCCGAAAACATTTATTCCGCGCAAACGTTGTTTATATGGATTATAACAGTTTTTCATGCGAAAACGTGATCTTATTACTAGGCTTAACGCAAAACGATTTGGCATAATATGTAATCAGGGCTATTATGTATGTTATAACCGCATAAGTGTTCTGCGATATCAATGATCATTACTCCTTTTCAGTGCCACCATCATTTGATTGGTGTGAGCGTTTTTGGTTTTTGTTGCTTAATTCTTTTGCAAGACTTGCAACCAGTTTTTAATTAATAAAAATTTGCTCTCTACCAGAAATAAGCTCGTTTTCTAGCGAGTATTACAACAGACGTTTTGGAGTTGCAAAAATGCCTATGCTTTTATTTTTTACCACTCTTGGAATTCCACACAATGAGAAAAAAAATAAACACAATATACCTTAAAGGATCGATAGGTATCTACGACATAGTAAATCCCCGATCTGAATTGAAGAATGTTTGTTTCGTTTGTTTTCGCTGCACTTTTCGAAAAACTAAAAGCTTAAAGCCGCATTATATCACTCATCTCAAGGTAGTGCGTTAAGAATTTAACAGAGTGCTATGCACATATCCATCAATCTTGCGTAATTTTTTAAAAATATTATATGTGTATGTAAAATTAAAATATTTTTTTTTGTTTTATTCTATATTTTTTTTTTTTTCATATGCTCCCAAACATATTCGGTTTCAAGCATATCCTTTCAGTTCGTGGGACTGGTCCCAAACCAGTTTCACTTGTCCTTTATAACCGGTACAGGTCCTTTAATCGGTTAAGTGACCGGTGAAATTAACATGGAGTTGTCATAGGAAGGGTCAATTGACCTCCACATAGATACATACAAACCAATCCTTTGACCGGTTGTTTTCAACCCATCAATTAACCAATTCAAATATACATGTTAGAAAGACAGTTCTTCTTCTGAATGAAGAAATCTAAAAACAATTTTTTCCACCACTTTTTATTTTTATGTTTTTTTTTTACTTTTACTTTCTTATTATCTAATTTTTACAATTTGAAAAACTGTTTCGCTACGACCAGGGGAAGAACCTGGGTTTACTGACACCATAACAGAACGCCTCAACACACTCAGCCACAATACAATACAATACATCTTCAAATTGTTTGCGAATTACTTCCAATTTGCCAAAATGTTGACGAAATCTTTGAAAAGGTGTTGAAGATAATATGAGAAAACTTTGACAAAACACTACCCTAAAATGCAACGAAAAAACCATGTCCCAATAAACACAGGATGACCGTTTTTCAAATGCAACACCTTTTCAGTTTGAGGGTAAATATCATTTTCAACATAAATTCAACTTGACTTGAAACAGCTCATCTTCAATACATCTTCGAATTGTTTGCGAATTACAACCAATTTGGCAAAATGTTGACGAAAACTTTGAAAATGTGTTGAAGATAATTGGAGAAAACTTTGACAAAACACTACCCTGAAATGCAACGAAAAAACCACATGGTTTTCAATACTACTTTGGACAACAAAGTTCGTGGAAGAAATACAAAAATGTGGAAATTTTTTAATAATCAATTGAAATTGCTTATAATAATTGGTAAGTAAAACTAAAACACGAAATGAAAACTTTAAGGAAGTCACTAAAATCAAATCTCTTTGCAGACAACTAAAATATTTGGATGCTGATTCTTGGACACATTAAGAGGCTGGCCGATGAAAAATGGCTTATCGAGAAGAGAAAGTTTCCATAAATCAAAGTGCAACAACTACTGGATGATAATTCGCATCATATCGATAGTTTAATTTACATCGCATCATCGGTTTAATTTGTTATTATCTGGTCATCAAGTTCCTGAAAATTGCCAGTATTTTAATAACAACAATTTTGTAACACCAACGTTCTTGAGGAAATCACGAAGTATGTGGTCAGTTGGAAGAAATACAAATTGGTAAGTCAAAATAAAAAGTGAAATGAAAACATAATGGAAATCACAAAACTCGATTGTTTTGCAGTAAACTAAAATCATTGGATGGTATATTCTTGGAAGATGTTGGCCGATGAAAAACCGATGAAGGGAACAACAAAGAAAAGTTTTCAGAGAACTTACAAAGTGCAACCAATTAAAACAAAGTGCAGCAATTCCTATATCAAGAACTTCTGGATGGAAATGTGCATTACATCAATTTACATCCCGTCATCAGTTTGATATTTTGTGATTTCCTCTTGCTGGAATCTATTCTAACACACAAGCCAGCAAGTTCCTCGATAGTAATTATTTCAAATTGCCAGCATATTAATGACACCAACATTATGGAGGAAATGGAATTATACATGTAAAAATGTTTAAGATATTTAAAGTTGTATTCATAGTTTTATTTATTAATACGTTTAATAAGATAATTAAATTTTGATTGGTATTATATTATTATTTTTATATATTATTAATGTTATTTTTAAGATTATTATATTTGTTAACGAAAAAAAAAATAATAAAATTTACAAAATCCCTAGAAATTTAGTATTGACTTTCAGTTAGAACTAGGATTGACTTTCATACAAATTGTGGTTTGAAAGTATTCGCAACAATGCTAATTTTTTATTTTTATCACATTGAAAACTGTTTGAGAAATTATTGAGTATCGATGCATTTCAATTTGAGGATTACAATTGAGAAATTATTGCTATTGTGTTGAATTTTACTGTTGAGGGTAATGTCTGTTTTTTGTTGAGAACGCGATTTTCTCAACAATTTCTCAACTTGATTATTACCCTAATCCTTTGAAAAAATGTTTGAAAAATTATTGAATTTTAGTATTTTTCAAACATTTGTGTTTATTGGGGTGGTTTTCAATACCTATTTGTGCAACGAAGTTCGTGGTCAATTGCAAGAAATAAAAAAATCGAAAATTTTAGACAAATAACCAAATAGTTTATAATAATAGGTACACCCAAAAAATTTGGTTACTCATAATAGCAAAATGTTTGCTAAAACAGCAGATTTTGTTTGCTGAAAAAGGGACAGCAGTAGCATGTAGTTGTTTCAGCAAACATTCGTTAGTTGAAACAGCAAACATTTTTTACAGCTAAAATAGCAAAAAAATGCTGCTGAATTAGCAAACTTGTTTGCTAAAAGTTTTTGACAAACATCGCTGCTGAAATAGCAAACTGCGTTAGTTGAAATAGCTAAATTTTTTACTGCTATAACAACTACAAATGTTTGAAATGAAACCCGTAAATCATTTAATACAATATCTTCTACATTTATTACATGTGTGAAATAAATTGAATTCCATCGAAGTATTGGAAGTTGAGTTGTTGTACAAGATTTATTTACGTTTATTTTTCTTCTTTGGCCTTATACACGCGGATAAAACATAACAATCTGTAATGAAAAGAAGTAGAAAAAAGCAATTACCCAATAAACACAAACGTTTGAAAAATGCTAAATTTCAACAATTTTTGAAACATTTTTTCAAAGGATTAGAGTAATATTCAAGTTGAAAAATTGTTGAGAAAATCGCGTTCTCAACAAAAAACAGACATTACCCTCAACAGTGAAATTCAACACATTAGCAATAATATCTCAAGTGTTATCCTCAAATTGAAATGCATCGCTACTCAATAATTTGTCAAACAATTTTCGATGCGAGTCAATTTCAAAATTAACATCGTTGCAAATACTTTTCAACCTAAATTTGTATGAATGATATCCCCACTTCAAATTGAAAGTCAAAGCCAAAATTCTATGAATTTTGTATAATTCATTTTCATCAAAATAAAATATATAATAATACACTACTCTAAATAATACACTACAATACCAATTGATAAATAATAATCTTATTAAACATATCAACAAATAAGAACAAAAAACAAACAAACAACAAAACTTTAAATATCTTAAACATCATTAGTAAACACTTTTGCATTGATAATTCGATTTCCTTCCTTTTGGTGTCATAAAACAGCATTAAAATTTATTAACATGCGGGCAATTTGAAATTAGGAACGTACTGGACCGCGTCTTAGAATTGATTTCCAGCAGAAGGAATTCACAAAATATCAATATTAAACTGTTAATAGCATATGAATTAAACCGACTGATGTGATGCACATTTTCATCCAGAAGTTGTTGATTTCAACAATTTGTTGTTTTTAACAATTTTAATTGGTTGCACTTGTAATGTTTCTGGAAACTTTTTCTTGTCGATAAGCCCCTCATTTTTCATTGGTCAGCTTCTTAATGTTTGCAAGAATGTAGCATCCAAAGATCTTAGTTTTCTGCAAAGAGATTTAAATTTAGTGACTTCTCTAAAGTGTTGATTTAATTTTTCATATTGACGTACCAATTATTATAAACTATTTGAAGCAGTTCCAGTTAATTGTCCACCATTTTTTCATCGGTCAGCTTTTTAATGTTTTCAAAAACGTAGAATCCATAATTTTAGTTTTCTGCAAAGAGATATACATTTAGTGATTTCCTTAAAGTTTTATTTCATTTTTTATTTTCACTTACCTATTTTTATAAACTATTTGGTTATTTGTCTAAAATTTTCCATTTTTTTAATTTCTTGCAATTGACCACGAACTTCGTTGCACAAATAAGTATTGAAAACCACATGGTTTTTTCGTTGCATTTTAGGGTAGTGTTTTGTCAAAGTTTTCTCATATTATCTTCAACATCTTTTCAAAGATTTCGTCAACATTTTGGCAAATTGGAAGTAATTCGCAAACAATTTGAAGATGTATTGAAGATGAGCTATTTCAAGTCAAGTAGAATTTATGTTGAAAATTATATTTACTCTCAAACTGAAAAGTTGTTGCATTTGAAAAACGCTCATCCTGTGTTTATTGGGTAGTAACTACTCTAGTTTACACTACAATTTACATTTGATTAGATGTTGCTTTTTATGTATTTTCATCAAGTGAATTCGAAAATAGAGGTTAAAATTTTTTTAATGGAAAAGTTTTTGGGATATACTCATATTTTTTTGTCCTTTTTTCATTAGAAAAATAATTTCTCGAGCTAATGTACGATTATATCGAACAATGTACGATTATATCGAAGAAATGTGGATCTGTGATAAGTTAAGTGGTTCAAAATATATTTAAAAAAGGGCACATTTTCAAAAAATATGCTTATAACTTTGTAATTTTCGTTCCAACGTTCCGGACGTTATTTCAACTGTTGACATTTTTCCACCGGCACAGAATCACTGTAAAACATGATAAAAATGTGCTCAATTTTTATCGATATATTTAGAACCACTTAACTTATCTCAGATTCAACGATATAAGCGGACATTTCTAGCTTGAGATATGATTCTCGCGTCTAGTAAAAAACTAAAAATGTAGGTATTTCTCAAAACGTGTTGCATATAAAAATTTAACTTCTATATTCGAATTCAGGAAATGGAAATACAATAAAAAATCACCTCACATCAAATATACCTCACAAACATTTTATTTTGTAAACTATTTTTATTTATAGGTATTGTATTGGACGACGTCATCAAAGTTCAAATAGGTACTTTTAGCAAAAATTAAAATGGTTAAAACTAAAAGCATACATTATTCTCTTAAGGCCGTATTTAGTAAAATAGCAAGGTTGCAATGTTATCCTGGTTTTAATACTCACATTTAAGGTGAACTTTGCCAATTGTGAAACATTCGGGTACAGTTTAGGTTAGCTATAGTGGCAGCCCGCTATTTCAGGCCCACTTTGACTATTCAGTCCCTTATGATACAGCAGTGTTGAACTTCTCTCTTGTCACTGAGTGCCACCCGATTCCATGCAGGAAGCTCAAAGACAAGGAATCTCCTTTTAATAGCCGAACCTGAACACCATTTCCCATTGCGATGAAAAATTTAGAGTAAGTTTGAAATATTCAGATATATCACCAACATTCTAGAGGGAGTAATCCACCTATCCACCGTTGCAAAACTTTATAGTGTTTAGTCGAAATTAGGATTGAATACATAACCGTTTGTATGCAAAACGGGCTTGAACCATTGTACGACGGTTGCTTCCATATATCAATGTATAATAGCAATATTCCAATCAAATTATTAAAAACAAAAGTTCTTTAAAGGGAATACAATATTATACAATCCAATACTTACCAAACAACACAAAATATTTTTTCTAGTTTCCCGGCTTGTCTCGTGTTTTTGTTTAAAAGTGATGTTTTGACGGCGTAGGCGTTTGACATATCGACGTTGACATTTGTCAAAACCAACATTAGGTCTGTTTGCGTACTTTTCTGGCAACAGCTCTGGGGCCAAATCACCGCAGTCGAAATCGAGTACTTCGTCGTCGTAATGTAGTTTACGCGAATCACCGCAGTCGTTATCGAATTGTTTCTACTCGAAGTTGAACACGATAGGTAGCATGCTATCGAAAACGAAATATGTAGTGATTTTTGAGCAGAAAAAAGGTAAACAAAAAGAAACAAGTAGTTGGTGAAAATGGAAGTATTATTTATATATTTTGGCAAAATATATTTAAGAGAATATAATATTACTTGCATTTAGGGAAACGGAACAAAGAAAGGAATGCTCAGTAGCCGCTTCAAAAAAACTCATTTTTCAAGAACATATTTAAAAGCTTCTTTTGACAGACGAAACTCACGAGGGAGATTATTTACGATTTTCAGTGCTTTGTTTTGAAATGATTTTAACGAGGAATTTTGTTTATAGCCGTATATCATAGGCAAGTAATTGAAATGGTTGTGAATTAGTGCATTATAGAGAAGCATCTTTGTTTTTTCATCAAATTTATGTCTATATTTGTGCAAAATACCAATCGCAGAAGCCACCTTCGCTGTTGTATATGGAGATTCCATGTTAAATTGTATGTAAAATGCATTCCCAGATATTTCAAGGAATTACATTCAGAGATCTGTACGCCTCCCACATTGATGTAAAAGGGTTGATCACTCAGGGTGCAATGAGGTCGAAAACGAATTACCTTAGTTTTATTCTGATTAAGGACAAGTTTGTTCGACCTAAAGAATTCTTGGATTTTTTCAGAATCTTCATCCATTTGTGATTTTAGTATAACAGTGTGATTGTAAAATAAAATAGCGAAATGTCATCAGCATACATAATTAATTTCCCATTTAACTTAAGATTGGCGATGTCATTCAAAT
This sequence comes from Haematobia irritans, assembly GCF_050003625.1. Taxonomy (NCBI): domain Eukaryota; kingdom Metazoa; phylum Arthropoda; class Insecta; order Diptera; family Muscidae; genus Haematobia; species Haematobia irritans. Next base: position 280,965,003 of record NC_134397.1, on the reverse strand, counting down.
ATATAGTAAATAGCAGAGGCCCAAGAACACTACCTTGAGGTACCGTTGGAAATTTTGAAAAAGTCGCAAAAAAGTCGCATATTCTGAAAAAGGTCGCACAAAAAATTCGCATAATGATAAAAAAAGTCGCTTACATTTGTGAGCGACTTCTATATTTCTCAAATGTCACATTTGATCTCTCTCTCTCTCTCTCTCTCTGACAATCTATTGGTGGCTTTTTGGAGTAAACTAATGATTTCCAGTAAAAATTTGTGATAATTATCAAAACTTATTTGGTACTAGAACGGATCTAGTTGTTGAAATGGTATGCAATAAAACAACGATTGAACAAACCAGAGCACCGTGTAGGTTGGGTATCGCAGGTTAGGTGTCCACTGTGATGCTATACGTGATTTACTTCTAACATATGCGTAGCTCAATGACAAATGAACTCCTTTTTATAGTCGAGTTCAAACGGCACGCATGCGACTAAAATCGCAAATTTTACATATTTTACAAAAGTCGTACAAAAAGTGGCATGATATCAGAAAGGTTGCAAAATGCGACTAAAGTCGCACAACAGTAACACTGGTTGGGACCTGCATGCAAGCGATACTTATAATGAATTAGGGGAAGAGAATGAGGAAAACGAAGATGAGCTATCTGACTTAGTGGCGCCAGGTAGCAATTTTTGGTTGTTAAAAATAGATGTATGTCCTGTTCCTGTACATCGAACGAAAATTGTATGAGAATACATCGATTATCAAAAATGATTATTTTCAAATGTTTGGCCTGAAAATGTTAACAATGCTGTTACTTTTTTCTTGACACATATTGTATATATTCATTTATTACTCGACAACAAAATATGAAGTGACTTGCCTTTCGAAATAGAGGAACCGAAATCATTTTTTTGTTTCGAATACGAAAGAAACCTTTCGTTCGATATACAGGAACAGGGCATTAAATTTATATGTGCTGACATGATGAGAAGAAAAAGAAGCGTTCTAAAATATATGTGCGCAATGTAAAAAACCAGTCTGTGTGGAGCACAGAAACATGATTGCCACGATCATATTTGAAGAGCAAAATAAATATATTAATAAAAACAATTTTATTTGAATTAAAAGAGAATGGTCACAATTTTTTTGTTGATTGTTAATGGAAAAAATATATTTATACAATAATATATGACAAAAAAAAGAAATAAAAACTATGTAAAACATAAAAAATAAGTTTTTAGAAAAATATTCAATTAAAAAATTGACAGCGTTCTTTATTTTTTATTCATAATAATAAAGAACATCTCAGGAAGTAGTTGCACGTAGAAGACTATTGTGGAGATTCCATGAGCGTATCTGGGCTTTAAGTCTGAGGGGGGTCAATTATATTTAGGCCAATTTTGTGGGTCGATTTTCGAGAATTTCTAGGAAGAGTTAAAAGGCAAAAGTGGGTATAGCACATTAGCCCCAAGCCAGGAGAATCCTCTATCCCAAATGCCAGAGGCGTAGGTCATCTAGATAACGAGATAAAAAGGGGACATTAATGTATTTTCTAACAGCTAAAAATCATTGCAGGGGCATAGTTTTTACAAAATTTTAATTGATTCTATTAGCTTTAAGGGCGTAGAAGACTATTGTGGAGATTCCACGAGCATATCTGGGCTTTAAGTCTGAGGGGGGTCAATTATATTTAGGCCAATTTTGTGGGTCGATTTTCGAGCATTTCTAGGAAGAGTTAAAAGGCAAAAGTGGGTATAGCACATTAGCCCCAAGCCAGGAGAATCCTCTATCCAAAATGCCAGAGGCGTAGGTCATCTAGATAACGAGATAAAAAGGGGGACATTAATGTATTTTGTAACAGCTAAAAATCATTGCTGGGGCATAGTTTTTACAAAATTTTAATTGATTCTATTTGAGATAGTATCAATAATTTTGGTCCACAAATACATATACTGTTGGTATCTTCTCATATTATGATGGGTATTTATATCATTATTTTATTTATTAAGCATTGCCCTAAATTTGAAATATAGAATTCAATTGGCATCTAATGTGAAATTAAGACCTGTTTTTGCACACATAAATAAATACGATACTTTATATCGATCCACTTACGGTAGCCCCACAATAGAACTACAAATTAGTGGTATTAAAATGAGATTTAGTTATATTACCCGAAGTCGACTCCGGAGTCGGAGTCGAGCAAAATTGGCTCGACTCCACAGCCCTGGCTGGGAGTACAGACTTCACAAACTTCAAAACGTGAGTTTGAAATAATATTTTAATAATATATAATATTTTTTTACATTTACTGCTTAAGTGACTGCTGGTGATTCGAAAGACAGTAATTTGATTTATTTCTCATTGCACACAAAAAAATTTTTTTCTGATTCAATCACCAAATTAATTGATCCAATTAATTTTTTAATTGAAATGTCTTCAATCACGAAAATGATAGTATCAATCACAGTTTTAATTGGGCATAGAAAAAATTCTTGATTAAAAAATTGATTGATTTTTTAGCAAATTTCAATTAATTTTTTAATTGATTCAATTAAAAATTTAATTGATGTTGATTGCAAAACTCAATTAATTTATTTTAAAAAAGGTAACTATTTTTAATTACTTTCTGAATTGGCTTAGAGTTTTTATTTGGATTAACAAATGTTTGTTTGAAATACATTTTTAATTAAAAAAAAAAATCAGCACTTTTTAACTGAATTAGTCTTCCGAATTTGATTAAAAAGTTAATTGTATCAATTAATTTTTTAATTAAAATTTTTAAAATTTTCAATCATTGACTTAATTAACTTAATGTTTCTATCATGATTAAAAAGTTAATTGTATCAATAAATTTATTAATTAAAAAAATTTTCAACTTCAATTAACTTTTTAATTGGAAATATTTTGGCGATATTTTTTTCTGTGTGTGATGAGATTGAATGAAGTGGTACAAAATCTGACAGACAAAAAGTATGAAAATCCAAAACCAAAAATATTTTTGAAAGCAATTTCATTTCAAATCGTTTTCTTTTCTAAGAAATGAAAACATATGCCTTGAGTAATTGAAATTCCGGGATTTTTGGCAAATTTTGTGAAAGATTCGGGACACTTCCTGGAGACGAAATTCCGGGACAATCCAGGCGAATCCCGGTCATCTGGCAAGCCTAATTAAACCACGATAGTAAGCCACTATGAAAGTTTTAATGATTTCATTGATCACTGAAAAAACAGTGAACCCTTTTCCATTGCAAAATGAACTAAACTGTAGTAATATTGACCATGATTTACCCTTAAGATTTTTTTCTACTTGTCTAGTTTATAATTCTCTTAAATTTTAGTTCATCTATAACATTGTATTTTAGTTCATTTTTACAACACCATAAGATTTATATACCCCTACCAAGTTAAAATGTCAGTATTATTTTGGTTACTTGATTATTTTTTGGGAAACCCGATAATAAAAATTGGTTAACAGTCTCTTTAAAATGTCGACGACTAAACTATTTTTAAATCAATCATTCCACAGTACAGAGAAATTAAATAATTAAAGGAACAACAAACTGTTTTACTATTATGAAAATTTTCATACATTAAAATTAAACTTTCTTTAAGCAAAAGTACTATATTATAAAAATTTATGATGGAAGTTCTTAATACAATGTTTTTTGTGAATAAATATTATGACCACGTGGAACAAGAGAGTAGTTCATTTGAACTCGCTATTTGGACATTTTGACTTATCCTTTTTTCATTCATCGCAGGTAATTTTTCACATATCTTGCTGGAGAAAAAAGGGGCTCTAATCCAACTGGACTTTATTTTAGTTCCTGAAGATTAGTTGATTTTAGTAAAATTTTGCACAATATGAGTAAATGTTCCTTATTTGAATAATTTTTTGTTAACTTCAATGACGTAAACTAAAAATAAGAAAAAAAATTGTATTCACACTCTTAGAAAAATATGTTTTTCATATGTTCCGATATAAACAAAATGTGTTTTGGGCACAATTTTAAAACACAATATATTTAAGTGCAAACATGTAATGTTCCTAAACTAACACTAAATGTTTGGGACATCTATGTTAATATGTTAGAATATAATATGTTTGGGGCATGAATGTTTCATAAAAATCATATGTGTGAATGCAAACATATATAAATTTACAAATTTCGACTAAACATACATATGTTGTGATATTTTATTCAAAGCGACAGAGAGAGTATAGAGAAAGAAATAGAGATGGAAACCGGGAGAGTTGACGAAAGATATCAACATAACACAGCGAAAGAATCAAAAGAGAACAATTTCTGTGAAACCGCTTGTATGTTGTTTCGGAAAACTGTTTTGTGATAAAGCCAAAAATTTGATATGCTTAAGTCTAAATATTATTTAATTTGAATGAAGAGAATGGACATTCGGAACCAAGAGAATAGACATTTGAAAAACAAACAGCATACGTTTTCGCCTTGAGAGCAGCATTTTATGTATGTGTGGACATGTGTTTTGTTTATCATTTTGGCATTATGGGCACAATATTTTTCTTGGTTCGTTAAAAGAAATCAGTGGTCTTCATAAAAATAACAAAAAGGGCACTATACTCTTTTTAGAGTTGGGACAGTAAAATGAAATAAGGAGGAAATAGTGAAAAATTACGCAGTAAAATGTATAAAAACAAAGTTTAGTTCCTCTTTATTAATAAGTAGTCCACGAGGAGTTGACGGACACCTTCATATATAAAAGCGGGTATTAAGTTCGAGTTTTGCAGCTAAAACAATTTAAAAAGTTTATTTTCTTTAAAATGAATTAATAAAGAAAAATAAAAGGCATTTTAGAGCGATGGTGTTAAATGCTAGTAAGAAACTGTTCACGCCTAAATAAATTTATGTTTATATTATAAAATTATTTATGTATGTTTATACTCGACTCCACGTTCTTCTTTTGTTAGAGTTTTTGAATTCCTTCCAAATTTTAAAGTTTTGTACCAAAAACAGTTTTTTGTTACAAAATTGTTATTTTTGCAATAAACCAGTAAGGAAAGTCTAAAATCGGGCGGGACCGACTATATTATACCCTGCACCACTTTGTAGATCTAAATTTTCGATACCATATCACATCCGTCAAATGTGTTGGGGGCTATATATAAAGGTTTGTCCCAAATACATACATTTAAATATCACTCGATCTGGAAGAATTTGATAGACTTCTACAAAATCTATAGACTCAAAATTTAAGTCGGCTAATGCACTAGGGTGGAACACAATGTTAGTAAAAAAATAAAAATATGGGAAACGTTTAAATCTGAAGCAATTTTAAGGAAACTTCGAAAAAAGTTTATTTATGATTTATCGCTCGATATATATGTATTACAAGTTTAGGAAAATTAGAGTAATTTTTACAACTTTTCGACTAAGCAGTGGCGATTTTACAAGGAAAATGTTGGTATTTTGACCATTTTTGTCGAAATCAGAAAAACATATATATGGGAGCTATATCTAAATCTGAACCGATTTCATCCAAATTTGGCACGCATAGCTACAATGCTAATTCTACTCCCTGTGCAAAATTCCAACTAAATCGGAGTTAAAAATTGGCCTCTGTGGTCATATGAGTGTAAATCGGGCGAAAGCTTCATATGGGAGATATATCCAAATCTGAACCGATTTCAAGCAAATTTGGCACGCATAGTTACAACGCTAATTCTACTCCCTATGCAAAATTTCAACTAAATCGGAGCAAAAAATTGGCCTCTGTGGTCATATGAGTGTAAATCGGGCGAAAGCTTTATATGGGAGATATATCCAAATCTGAACCGATTTCAAGCAAATTAGGCACACATAGTTACAACGCTAATTCTACTCCCTATGCAAAATTTCAACTAAATCGGAGCAAAAAATTGGCCTCTGTGGGCAAATGAGTGTAAATCGGGCGAAAGCTATATATGGGAGCTATATCTAAATCTGGACCGATTTTGCTGATATTTTGCAAGTTTTTCGAGACTCATAAAATATTCGGATGTACGGAATTTGAGGAAGATCGGTTGATATACACGCCAATTATGACCAGATCGGTGAAAAATATATATGGCAGCTATATCTAAATCTGAACCGATTTTTTCCAAAATCAATAGGGATCGTCTTTGAGCCGAAACAGGACCCTATACCAAATTTTAGGACAATCGGACTAAAACTGCGAGCTGTACTTTGCACACAAAAATACATCAACAGACAGACAGACAGACAGACGGACAGACAGACAGACGGACATGGCTAAATCGACTCAGAATTTAATTCTAAGCCGATCCGTATACTAAAAGGGTGGTCTATGATTACTCCTTCTTGGCGTTACATACAAATGCACAAACTTATTATACCCTGTACCACAGTAGTGGTGAAGGGTATAAAAATAATATTTTATTCAAAAATCAGCCAATGTCGTTTATATCAAGCACTGTTACTGACTATAAATCTTTAATAACCCACATTTCGAAGTTTCATAATAAAAATTTAATATAGTATAAATATAAATGTGTAAATTAAAAAAAAAAACAAAAAAAATGTTCGGTCGGACCAGGGATTGAACCCACGACCCTTTGCATGCAAGGCAGACATGCTAACCACTGCTCCACGTGGCAAACAAATGTATGTTTCTGTTAAATAATGTTATGTTTGCATGGCCTCGTGGGCGCTGCAAACTATGCTATATAAATGTAACTTATAACGATAATTATCTGCTGGTGACCATAACAGCTACGTAGCCCAGTGGATAGTGTGTTGGTTTACAAACAGTATGGTCCTCGGTTCGATTCTCCGTGCAGGCGAAAGGTAAAATTTAAAAAATTTATAAAAGTGAATAATTTCTTCAACATTATTTGTATTACAGAAAAAGGTGCCAAGAACTAAAAATTTCGTGGAAGTGAAAATTACGATAATGTTAGGGAATGAGCACAATCGTCTTTGGGAAAAATTCTTCCAAGCATATAATATTTTTGGGCTCAAAATGCTTCCAAACATATAATATGTTCACATAAAACAAACATATTAATGTTTCGGCAGTATCCAATAATATATGTGCTTCCTGCAAAATATGTTTGGAACATATGTTAAAGAAGCGATTTTTTTTGAGGGTGTAGTCCTATTCCATTTATTTTTAGTAGTTTTGGTAGTTTTCAGAAAGTTTCAAGGTATCTTGATGTGGATATTATTTTTAGAGATAAATCCAGAAGACTCAGGATATTGATTGTCCCCACTCTTTGTCAAAGACTGATTTTAGGTTTAGATTTTTGGAAGGAATTCCAATTAGCCCCTGACATATTTGAGTCAGTAATGGTCTCACGTCCGTCCTTTAGCGAAGAAATCTCCAATGTCCTGTCAGATTTGTCCGTTAACCAAGAGTCCGCCAAGTCCGCCAGCTGTATGGATTTGAACGAATCAAATGATTCAATCAATAGTCAGTACCCCCTCACTCAAAGCCAACTCATCCAGTTAGAAGCTGTCAAGCAGCTTTTCCCAAATTTTGAAAAACAAGGGTTGGGAAGAACCTGCTTAATTAAGCATGAGATTGACGTTGGAAGTGCCAAGCTAATCAAACAAAGGTTTTATCCAGTCTCTCCAGCTGTTGAGAAACTGATGTTTCAAGAGATCGACAGGATGTTGATCTCTTGAAACATCAGACCTGACGCCTTGTCGCGCATGCACTGTGATGGCATTTCTTCTTCCGATCTCTCGGAGCCAGAAATAGACTTGAGTTCGGTCCACTTCTTAAATCCTGACTATAGAGCTTTGAAGGATAAGATTTCTTAAAGTCCTTCCCAATATCCCGATATACGAGTTGTCGACGGCTTTGTCTACATTAGAACAGATCACTATAAAGGAGATCGGGATCAAGAAATTAGAGCATGGAAACTTTGGATTCCATTACAACTTCGAACTGGTTTAATTTGCAGGTTTCATAACTCCAGTATGACATGCCATGGAGGCATGGCTAAAACTTCAGAATTTATCCGAAGAAAGTTTTATTGGCCTGGCCTCATAAAGGATGTCAGGGACTATATTAGTCGGTGCGAAGTTTGTAAAGCGACGAAGGCGCCTAGAAGTAGAAGCGGGCATATTGGCCTTTTGATTGTCCTGGACCATCTATTGAAATTTCATTGGCTTTGCCCTTTGCGAAAATTTACGGCTACTGCCAGTAAAGATTTCTTATTGAAACATATATTCCACATTTACGTCGTGCCGGAATTTTTTGTCAGTGATAATGGGTCGCAATTTAAAGCCAATGAATTCAACGCTTTTCTTACAATTTTAGGCATTAAACATGTGTATACCGCGCTCTATTCTCCACAATCGAACGCGTCAGAACGAGTGAATCGCTCAATAATTGCGGGGATTAGAACCTTTTTAAAGTCCGATCAGAAGCTGTGGAATGAGAACCTTAGTTTAATTAGTTGTGCTCTCAGAAATTTCATGCATCACGCGATACAGGTATCTCCATACCACGCCCTATTCGGGTTCGATATGGTGACACATGGTAGTTCATATCAACTCTTGAGGAATATTGAACACCTAGATGAGCCTATGTTCCCTTTGGAACGCGACGACAAGCTTAAACTTTTACGATCAAATATTCGAAAGCATATTGAGGAGGCTTATAACAAGAATAAGACCCAATACAATCTACGAGCTAGACCAATTTCGTTTTCGGTAGGCCAAGAGGTATTTCGAAGAAAGTTCGCTCAAAGTTCAGCCGCGAAGAACTTTAATTCTAAGTTAGCTCCCCTTTTTCTAAAGGCCAAAATTAAGGAAAAAGTTGGCACAAATTATTATATCCTTGAAGAATTGGAGGGCAAGGTAATAGGGACTTTTCATGGTAAAGATTTACGCCCATGACAACATATTTCCAATTAATATTGTCACCAATTGATCAACATTACTTGGTTTTGTAATAATATTTTTTTTCCACAAACACTAAAAAAAAAAAATCAAAATCGATTAATTCACAAATGTTAAACTTTACAAAATGTCATATTCTATTGCTAATTTTATTGATTTGTATACAATTTCCAATAACTAGTCCTATTCCATTTATTTTTATTTCTCTACTGCGATTAAATTAAATTTTTTAAGTTGAAATTAACGTTATAAATTTTTCGATTTACTCCGAATTTTATAATCAGATGAATGTGGCAATACCATTCCTTTGCAAGCTTCTTATGCATTTTTGTTCCTCTCGCTTTCGTACTGTGCTAGCTGTCAAGCAAGATCACATTTTTTCAGTGGTATCGTTCGATCATATAGTATAGAGAAAATTCCTTCTTCGACGGATATTCGAGCAATAAAGTCACATAAAATCACATAAATTGCCATAAATCGGTTCGAACGGGATCATTTTTTTTATAAAAGTACAGTCTAAAAATTAGTCTTAACTTAAGAAACCGAAAATTTTAAACATAAAATTACATATATTTTTAACACTATAAATCGGCTTTAATTATAAGAAAACTCTACTGGCAGGTAATTATAGCAGTGATTTGGTGAATAAATAAAGAAGTTAAAAAAAAAATATAATTCTAATAAATTTTAGAAATCAAATGCGAAACCATCAGTGAATTTGATATAAATGTACATACCCCCGTGGTAGTCCCACAAATTCACATGGCTACAACTCCCATTCTGACGAGGGGAGACTACGTGGGGGACACACATTTTAATCAACCAACTCTTTATTTGGTGCTTATTTTGCGGTCCGCATAGAAAACGAGAGAGACAATTTTATAGTGTCCATTTAATGCCTGAAAATTTTTGGAAGAATTTGCCATCTACACAGCTGAGAAAAAAAAAACACCGTGCTACAATTATAGTTAAACGAAGCATTAGTACTTTTTAAACATTTTGTTTAAGAAATCATTTCCCTGATCAGAAGAAGAAAATTTTAATTTTGAGCTTATTAAAAATCAATAATCTAAACCAATAATTTAATCTAATTTTTTGTTTGCATTTCCGTAATGGACAAAAATCTAACAACTTAATTTAATTGCTTAATTCCGTCCACAACTAAATTATTTTGTTTTAAATCAATTTAAGTTTGATTCGAACATTTTCGTGTTCTTTAACTTAGTTGTTAAAATAATTAATTATAAAATAAGTATATCTTAAATGCTCAATCCCAAAAGCTTATTAGCTAATTTGGTTATAATTATAGATTTTTGCATTTAGTTTATACCCTTGTTAATTTTAGTTTTACAAATGAAAGAACATGGTAATTCTTTTCATGATCTTGTAGCATAGTGTAACTGAGAATATTTCTTGAATACGCTACAAACCAAAAACAACTATAGTAAGTCTTAAATCATAAACAACACGTTGCGTCAAGCCAAAGCTAAACTCCATGGCTGAACAAGAAGGTTAAATCATAGGCCCATATGATTACAATTTTTTTATTTCGACAAAATGTTAAGATGTCAAAATCATATGTTTATGGTGATTGCAGCTCTCCAAATGACACTGCATAGCAAATGCATCTCAAACAAACTCGCGCATTCATAGCTGGAGAATTATTCAAAGATGACTTGAGTATCTTGATAACATATTCCAGAACCAAAATACCACCCACATCAGTTTTTAGACTGCATCATAAACTGTTTTTGTTAATAGATGGCGAGGATCCATTTGACTGACTTCCATTCTTAACTTTGGTGGGTATTATAGTCTTATTTGTTCATATCGGCGTTCCTCGGATGAATTATCCACTTCACAATCACTCATAGGTGACGCAATTAAATTTGAACCTTTATTTTTCTCTGATTTGAATTATTTTGTTCAGGACTATTGAAAGAATAAATAATTGCCACTTTTGCCAATGCCATACGATTCTTTTATCAGCTGATTTTGACTTCTTAAAATTGTAAACAACATATTGAAATTTGTTGTTTTTGTTATCGTGATTCAACCTCCTTATTCAGCCATGCTAAACTCTTTAAAATAACATAATTTATCATTAGCACGATTCCACATCGAACCTGCTGGAGGCCTTCAACAAACGTCGATGGAGCGTTAAATAAGGTGAGTACTAATGATCATTAGCCCTTTAGAGAAAAGCAAACATAAAAAAAACATAATTCGCGAAAGAGATTTCGTAATAGTTGTTAATGGTAAAACTTTTTTTTTTTTAAATGTTACATGTTTCATTTGTCCTTTCATTCGTAAACAAGCCTATAGAATATTAAACGATTCTGTTGTATGCTTATTGCGCTACCATTTTAAAATAAACATATTTTGGCTTTAGACTAAGATTGATACATACTCGTATATATATGTTTTCATTAATTAAATTCTAGTTTGAATCCATTCAATACTTAATTGGAAAAATATATGTAAGATAAGATCATGTAAGATAAGATCCAGCACCGACTGCTAAAGAAAATACATTTTTGATGAACATTGTGTCGAAAATAAAAAAAAAACAAATATTATATATAAAGAATACATTTTGCGATTTTTTTTTTGTTACAAATACAAAATATCTATACCCCGATCTCCCATTAACCCATCAGGGGGTATGAACGATACATCCAATATAATTTGTGCGATATGTTCCAATAGTATGTCAGAAGAGCAGGAGTGTATAGTTTTGGCTCAATGTAGTCATAGCTTTCATCGGAATTGCATGGAGAATCTCCTTACTCATTCCGCTGAATGCCCTACATGTAAACGGCCGTGTGAGTTGTCCGAACTTCGCAGTATGCCCGTATCTTCTCAGTTAACTCATTCCCTGCAGAATGAATCGGAAAAGACAATCGATGCTACATCTCATCAGCACACAAAGATATCGAAAACGGCCTATAGAGGCAAGAGTCGAGGTGCCATATCTAAACAATACAATTCGCGAAGTTCCAAAAACCTCTTTCAGGATCAGAACCAGCTTATTGACTGGCCTTCGGCAAATAATTCTGGCGTAGGCTTATTGAACGAGGTACACCCATCCTTGATTGCGGATGCCAGGACTGATCTTCGAACTCAAAATAAAATTTATACTCCGATCAGGGCAACAAATTTTGACCCAATGGTACTGAAACAGATGATTGAGAGTGCTGTTACACGTATTTTGAGTAATTCGAATATAAATAAGGAAACCCCTGACAACCGAAATAGTACCGGAGATACAAATATTATTCGACCTGATACGGGTGATAATGTTTGTAACCATGGGACATCGGGTTCCCCACGGTTATCCACACAGGGTGGACCGCCACCGATGTATAACTCGAACTTTGCCGCGAATCCTGTCAGCGGCAGCCACGAACATTTTTCTTTAAGGGCGGATAAGATCACATCCATTATAAGAAATTGGAACCTTAGGTTCGATGGGTCGGCCCAAGGTCTAAGTGTCGACGAATTCTTATACAGGGTTAGATCATTAACAGCCAATAATTTTGATAATGATTTTTCCGTCATATGTAGGAATATTAACATACTTTTGGCGGGAAAAGCACAGGCCTGGTTTTGGAGATACCACAAACAGGTCGAATCGGTTGTATGGGACGATTTTTGTGTTGCTATAAGATACCAATTTAAAGATTTTAGAACCGATTTTGACATCCGCGAGGAACTTCGCAGCCGGAAACAAAAGCCAGCCGAGAGTTTTGAGACCTTTTACGAATCGATTTCTAGTGTGCTAGACCGGTTGAGTAGTCCAATTTCGGAGGAGGATTTGATAGAGATCATTACAAGAAATTTACGTCCGGAGATACGTCATGAACTTTTATATGTTCCCATACTATCAATAGCCCATCTTCGCAAATTGGTACAGATGAGGGAGAATTTATTATGTAATGATCTTCTTCGAAGTACATATCACAGATTCTCGAACGCCACTCAGCGAAGAAATGTGGCGGAGGTGAATTTCGGCGGAGAATCCGAATTAAAGTTAGGCGAAGAAGATTTATCAATTGAAGCTGTTCACCTAAGTCGCAACACACCAAAGTGCTGGAATTGCGAGGGATCCGGACACTTTTGGGAGGACTGTTTAGGGGATAGAAATATTTTTTGCTACGGTTGTGGAGCAAAAAATACTTATAAACCAGATTGTGTGACCTGTTCTTCAATACGATTCTCCAAGAATTTTCATAACCCGAATCTGACAAAAAATCAATAGAAGTTCAACATTTTAATTATGACATGATCGCAATATATTTCAGCATGGGAATCAAAATGTTAGGGATGAAAGTGATGAAGTTAAAAAATACAGAAATAATAATGTTTCGATTTTAAGACGTGAGAATGTTGGGGACAAGACTTTGCCAACATTACATCCTATTTTGCCTTATCATCAAAAGTGGGCGCAATATATTACTAAACGCAATTTTCGAAGTTCCTGTAAGTTCTTCTGCCATTTCAGTCCCAAAGCGATCAACCGTTAGGAACATGGCCTCTTAGACACCGGTGCCAACGTAACATGTATAGGCTCCGATTTAGCAAAACATGATTTTTCGAAGTACCATGAATACCAACTATGGAAATCTTCAGTGAGTACGGCAGATGGTAGTTTTCAGAAAGTTTCAGGGTATCTTGATGTGGATATTATTTTTAGAGATAATAAAATAACATAATTTATCATTAGCACGATTCCACATCGAACCTGCTGGAGGCCTTCAACAAACGTCGATGGAGCGTTAAATAAGGTGAGTACTAATGATCATTAGCCCTTTAGAGAAAAGCAAACATAAAAAAACATAATTCGCGAAAGAGATTTCGTAATAGTTGTTAATGGTAAAACTTTTTTTTTTTGAAATGTTACATGTTTCATTTGTCATTTCATTCGTAAACAAGCCTATAGAATATTAAACGATTCTGTTGTATGCTTATTGCGCTATCATTTTAAAATAAACATATTTTGGCTTTAGACTAAGATTGATACATACTCGTATATATATGTTTTCATTAATTAAATTCTAGTTTGAATCCATTCAATACTTAATTGGAAAAATATATGTAAGATAAGATCAGAGCTTGAATCATTATCTTATAATTGAATTTCTTATTAATAAAATCTAAATATGAATTTTGAAATGCAATTCTTTTGAATTTGAGAAAGAGACTACATGATGGTTTGGTAAATTTTTTTTATTGTATTTTCTTAGCAAATATGTCGTGCGATTTCTTCCAAATTCAATAGCGTTCGTACTTGTGCCCAAAAAACACCCTGTACCAAATTTCATCCAAATCGGTTAATAATTGCGACTGGAATCCTGTGAACAACAAATACATGGACAGACGGACGGACACCACGCGCTAGATCGACTCAGGAGGTGATTCTGTGTCGATCGGTATATATTTTATGGGGTCTAAATTCAATATTTCTGATAGGCGCATTTTTTGGCCGATCAAACTTATTATACCCTGACCACTATGTGGTTTAGGGTATAAAAAATACTTACCAATTTATGTGTTACATGTTCGTCCTTGTGCCCAAAAAACACCCTGAACCAAATTTCATCCAAATCGGTTAATAATTGCGACTGGAATCCTGTGAACAACAAATACATGGACGGACGGACGGACACCACGCGCTAGATCGACTCAGGAGGTGATTCTGAGTCGATCGGTATATATTTTATGGGGTCTAAAATCAATATTTCTGGTAGGCACATTTTTTGGCCGATCAAACTTATTATACCCTGACCACTATGTGGTTTAGGGTATAAAAAATACTTACCAATTTATGTGTTACATGGTTCATTTGTCATTTCATTCGTAAACAAGCCTATATAATATTAAACGATTCTGTTGTATGCTTATTGCGCTATCATTTTAAAATAAACATATTTTGGCTTTAGACTAAGATTGATACATACTCGTATATATATATATGTTTTCATTAATTAAATTCTAGTTTGAATCCATTCAATACTTAATTGTAAAAATATATGTAAGATAAGATCAGAGCTTGAATCATTATCTTATAATTGAATTTCTTATTAATAAAATCTAAATATGAATTTTGAAATGCAATTCTTTTGAATTTGAGAAAGAGACTACATGATGGTTTGGTAAATTTTTTTTATTGTATTTTCTTAGCAAATATGTCGTCCGATTTCTTCCAAATTCAATAGCGTTCGTCCTTGTGCCCAAAAAACACCCTGTACCAAATTTCATCCAAATCGGTTAATAATTGCGACTGGAATCCTGTGAACAACAAATACATGGACAGACGGACGGACACCACACGCTAGATCGACTCAAGCGGTGATTCTGAGTCGATCGGTATATATTTTATGGGGTCTAAAATCAATATTTCTGGTAGGCACATTTTTTGGCCGACCAAACTTATTATACCCTGACCACTATGTGGTTTAGGGTATAAAAAATACTTACCAATTTATGGCTAAACTATACGCTGAGATATAACAAAAAATTTCCAAATTCATCTGGAATTGAATATTAATTTTTTACATGAATAATAAAAATTTCAATACACTTTCAATTTCAACATATATTCCTAAATATTCTTAATAACTTTTTTCCAAACTACCGATAAAATATTAATAACTTTCATTTAAAAGGTTTAATAAACAAACAACAATATATGGGCCTTGTCGGAAACGCAGTGTTGCGCTGCAACTGCTGCGCATCACATTCATAATTGCAACATCCGGCAACACTGTAAGCGTCATATGTTCTGAAATGCAGCATATGTTGCGCAAACGTAATAAAAAACACGCAGTATAAAAATGGCTGATGCAGAGAACGAGTAAGTATTAAAATTTTCAATTTAGTTTTTTTTTTATTATTATTATAATTTTTTAAGGTAGAGGTTGATTCCAAGAGGTGTTGTTTTCAATGAAGGCACATGTGTTTTTGTTGTTGTAGGAATGTTTGCCCGGTTTTTTTGGCTTGCTTCAGTTGTATAGTTGGCGTTGGCGTGGGCTATTGTATCTTTATAGCAGGTATGCAACAAGGGAATATAAAGGTATGGAATATTTTGCTATTTTGAGATATATTAGCGTTTGCTTATTAAACCTTTTAAGTGAGTTATTAATACTTTAGCGAAGAGATGTACGAGGGTGATCGGAAGCTTAGAAAAAAGTCATTAAGAATGTTCAATATTAAAAAACATATTGGAATGGAAAGTATATTGAAATTGTTTTATAGAAATCTAATTTAATTCAACATATATTCCTAAATATTCTACATATATTCCTAAATATTCTTAATAACTTTTTTCCAAACTACCGATAAAATATTAATAACTTTCATTTAAAAGGTTTAATAAACAAACAACAATATATGGGCCTTGTCGGAAACGCAGTGTTGCGCTGCAACTGCTGCGCATCACATTCATAATTGCAACATCCGGCAACACTGTAAGCGTCATATGTTCTGAAATGCAGCATATGTTGCGCAAACGTAATAAAAAACACGCAGTATAAAAATGGCTGATGCAGAGAACGAGTAAGTATTAAAATTTTCAATTTAGTTTTTTTTTTATTATTATTATAATTTTTTAAGGTAGAGGTTGATTCCAAGAGGTGTTGTTTTCAATGAAGGCACATGTGTTTTTGTTGTTGTAGGAATGTTTGCCCGGTTTTTTTTGGCTTGCTTCAGTTGTATAGTTGGCGTTGGCGTGGGCTATTGTATCTTTATAGCAGGTATGCAACAAGGGAATATAAAGGTATGGAATATTTTGCTATTTTGAGATATATTAGCGTTTGCTTATTAAACCTTTTAAGTGAGTTATTAATACTTTAGCGAAGAGATGTACGAGGGTGATCGGAAGCTTAGAAAAAAGTCATTAAGAATGTTCAATATTAAAAAACATATTGGAATGGAAAGTATATTGAAATTGTTTTATAGAAATCTAATTTAATAGTATTCCATGTAAAAAATAAATATTAAATTTCAGAGTAATCCGAGATGAATTTGGAAACTTTTTTGTTACACCTCAGCTTATAGGTTAATCGTAAATTGCTAAGTTTTCTTTTTAAAAATGTGGCTTTCTTCTAAAGAGATGTTTTTATTCATGTTATTATTAGTTAATTAAATTTTTTGGAAACCAGTTTAATGTTTTCCTTGTAAAAAAATATTTAATTTCAGAGCACCCCAAATGGATTAGGACATATTTTTATATTTCGGCGTAAATTTAATAGAGAATTGGTAAGTATTCATTTAAAAATTTGGTTTTCTTTTAACTAAAATAGTTACATAATTATGACCTTTATATCGCAAAAACACACAGTTTTTAATACCTTATTTTATTATTTCTTTAATCAAATTTTTTGGAAACCAATTTAATATTTTTAATGTAAAAAATAACCCCCACATACAAAAAAGATAAACTTCAAGCCTACTTTTGCCATATAAATTCATTCGATAAATTGTCAATAAATTATTTTACATATGGTCATAAATCTTTAATTTCAGAATAACCTCAGAACAAATGGAATAATTTTTATTACTCCTCTGCTTGTAATTTAATAGTTAATTGGTAAGGTTTCTTTAACGTTATTTTAACCAGAATATTTATTTTTTGTTATTTTATTACATATTTAATAAGAATTTTTTGGAAACCAAATTAATGTTTTTAATGTAAACAAATATTTAATTTCAGAGTAACCCTAAATATTTGGACAAATTTTTATATTTCCCTCGGCGTATAATTTAATAGAGAATTGGTAAGTTTTCTTTAAAATTGTTGGCTTTCTTTTAACTAGAATATTTAGTCCTTCATATCAACAACAACACAGTCATTTTATAAAATGATCCCAAAATATGGTAAGTTAAAATCTCATATGATTAATATTTTTTATTACAGGGTGTAAATTTTTACAATTTTCATTACTCCTTCTACTTTTTCAGCACGATGTGTGAAAAATAGGCTTACAATAATGAACTAAGGATAAGTCAAAATGTTCAAACGGCGAGTTAAAATAAAATAAAATAAAATAAATAAAATAAACTACTGTCTTGTTTCACGTGGCCATAATTTTTATTCACAAAAACCATTGTATTAAGAACATTCTTCATAAGTTTTTATAATAAAATACTTTTGCTTAAAGAAAGTTTACTTTTATTGTATGAAGATTTTCATAATAGTATAGTGGTTTGTTTTCCTTTAATTATTTCATTTATCTGTATATTGGAAAGATTTATTTGATTAGACGTGTTGATGTATCGTGTTCAATGGCGTTTGTGGCTGAGTGTGCTAGGACGTTCTGTTATGGTGCCAACAGACGCGGGTTTAACCCCCGGTGGAAGCGAAGAAGCAGGGTTTTGAATTTTGCTCAAAAATGAGCTAAAAAACATAAAAAAACCCTTTTTTATTTGAGTGCCGGAGCACACACGAAGCTCGGCACTATTTAAAAGGAGCGGGTCGACATGACAGCTCCGCCCGCTCACATGTGCCAAAGAAATGAGCAGACCTTTTGAAAAACTCGTAGAACTGTTCTATGGAATGAGTGTTGTTTTGAATATTGTATACATAACTGAGATGCCATATTGTAAATTTTAAACATCTTTCTAGGGAAACAATTGGAAATAAAAATATGCAAATGTGTGTATAACAAAAAAAAAATAAGTATGTGGAACAGGGTATTATAAGTTATTTTCATTAGATTTTTTGGAAACCTATTTAATAAATTTATTTAATGCAAAAATTTAATATTTAATTTCAGAGTAACCCAAATAAATTTGGACAACTTTTTATATTTCCCCTCAGCGTACAATGTAATAGAGAATTGGTAAGTTTTATATAAAACTTTGGCTTTCTTCCAACTAGAATATTTATTTTATTATATCATTCACATCGATAACAACACAGTTTTATGAGTTTATATAGAATACTTCATTATTTCTCTAATTGTTTCAGGTACACATTTTATGAGATACGGTTTCCAAAGGAAAGTTGAATTCCTTATACCATTTGATAAAATGCACCCCAAAATATGTTAAGTTACAAGCTAAAATAAATAATTAAAAAATCATATTTTATTACATGGTGGTAATTTTTAACAATTTTCATTATTCACCCAAAAAAAGTGAACCCACCGTGGAAGAAAATGTAGGTTTATTTTAGAAAAGTTCAACTAAAATAGTTTTCTAATTACAAAATGTTACAAATAAGCTAATACTTTTTGTCAAATTGAAGAAAATTTATTAAAAATAATTAATTTTTTTCTCTTGTTTAAGGAAATTTCATATGTTGAAAGAAAAAATTGGATTTAAAAATTGTTAAAATGTCTTTAGCGCTATACGAAGTTCATGACAGGTACAATTTTAGTATTCAATTTAAGCAAACTTCTGCCATTTTAGGAAAATATGAACTATTTTATTTTTTAGTAAAATTGTGCACTATATTTGAATACAAATTTTTTTCTTATTTTTAGTTTACGTCATTAAAGTTAACAAAAAATTATTCAAATACGGAACGTTTACTGATATTGCGCAAAATTTAACTAAAATCAACTAATCTTCATGAACTAAAATATAGCCCAGTTGGATTAGAGCTCCTTTTTTCTGGGTGTTGCTTCCATTTTTTCCAGCAAGATATGTTGAAAATTACCTGCGATGAATGAAAAAAGGATAAGTCAAAATGTCCAAACAGCGAATTCAAATGAAATACTCTCTTGTTCCACGTGGTCATAATTTTTATTCACAAAAAAACATTGTATTAAGAACTTCCATCATAAATGTTTATAATATAGTACTTTTGCTTAAAGAAAGTTTAATTTTAATGTATGAACATTTTCATAATAGTAAAACAGTTTGTTGTTCCTTTAATTATTTAATTTCTCTGTACTGTGGAATGATTGATTTAAAAATAGTTTAGTCGTCGACATTTTAAAGAGACTGTTAACAAATTGTTATTATCGGGTTTCCCAAAAATAATCAAGTAACCAAAATAATACTGACATTTTAACTTGGTAGAGGTATATAAATCTTATGGTGTTGTAAAAATGAACTAAAATACAATGTTATAGATGAACTAAAATTTAAGAGAATTATAAACTAGACAAGTAGAAAAAAATCTTAAGGGTAAATCATGGTCAATATTACTACAGTTTAGTTCATTTTCTCATCACAATGAGAAATAAATCAAATTACTGTCTTTCGAATCACCAGCAGTCACTTAAGCAGTAAATGTAAAAAAATATTATATATTATTAAAATATTATTTCAAATTCACGTTTTTCTGCGAAATGTATTTTTACAAATTATGTGTGAAGTCTGTACTCCCTGCCAGGGCTGAGGAGTCGAACCAATTTTGCTCGACTCCGACTCCAGCATTTTTCATCAGCTCGACTCCGGAGTCGACTTCGGGTAATATAACTAATGGTGTTTTCTTTTCTGAAAAAAGTGCTTTGCCTTCATTTTGTCTGTACACTCAAAAAAAAGTGAACTCTCTATTTCACTAAAGCCATATTAACTTTATATTAGTTCATAGAATCATTACGTTTGGAAAAAGTTTATTTCAGTCAAATAATTTTTTGCGTATGTTAGTTAAATTAACTAAAAAACGGAAAAAAGTTATACACAAATAAAGCATAAAGATTTCCTAATTTCGTATTTCTTACAAAATAGTTCATTATTTCTTTAAATTTGTAAATTTTACCAAAAATGTGTCCATCATGAACTTCGTATGTCACTAAAGACATTCTTGAAATTTTGAACTCCAAGATTTCTCTTAAAACTACAAAATTTTCTTTAACTACTGAAAAAATTTAGTTATGTCTAATAAATTTTCTTGAATTTGTCGAAAAATATTTACTTATTTTTGCCATATCGGAGTGATGCCAGCGCTTGTAATACCGTTTAGTTAAAATTTTCTAAAAAGTTCCAAATTTTCTAAAATTAATCGAAAGTTATCTTTCCTGGTGGGTTCACTGTTTTTTCAGTGTACAGAATGCGCATTTTTAAAATGTTAACAGCAACCTAAAAAAATGCTATCATTTCAGCGGGCAGAAAAGAATTCAAAGAATGAAACAGGACAATCGCAGCACTCTCGTTTGTTGGCAGTGCTGAAAATGCCCGTAATTTGCCTCTATGCGTGGCGCTATTTTCACAACAGAATTCGAAGCCTTTACGCACTTTTGCCAGTTTTTTTTAGAAAAAAAACCTAAAAAAATGCAAAAAAAAGTGCGCATTTTTAGCAAGAAAAGAAAACGCCATAAATCTCATTTTAATACCACTAATTTGTAGTTCTATTGTGGGGGTACTGTAAGTGGATCGATATAAAGTATCGTATTTATTTATGTGTGCAAAAAAGTTCTTAATTTCACATTATATGCCAATAAATAAAATAATGATATAAATACCCATCATAATATGAGAAGATACCAACAGTATATGTATTTGTGGACCAAAATTATTGATACTATCTCAAATCCTTTAAATTTGTTGCGAGCTATATAAAGGTTTATATTCCCATATGCATGAATTTGAATCTGAATCGATTTTGACGAAATTGTATATACTTCTACAAAACCTATGTACTTAAAATTTAAATCTAACGTTGTGGAACGTAACAAATTTTTAACAAAAAATAAAAATGCAAGGAAAGTCTAAAGTCGGGCGGGCCGATTATAATATACTCTGCACAACTTTGTATTTAGATCTATATTTTGATAAAATCTCAAATCAGACTAGCAGAATAAAATCTCAAATCAGACTAGCAAACAAAATTTTGCAAAATTTTCTATAGAAATAAAATTTTGCAAAATATTCTATAGAAACAAAATTTTGACTAAATTTTCTATAGAAATAAAATTTTGACTAAATTTTATATAGAAAAAAATATTTCTATAGTAATAAAATTTTGAATACAGTTTTTATAGAAATACAATTTTGACAAAATTTGCTACAGAAAAAAAAAAAATTGACAACATTTTTTATAGAAATAACAATTTGACAAAATTTGCTATGAAAAACCACTTTGAAAAAATTTTCGTTCAATATCCACATATGTATATAGCCTTAAAATAAAATTAAAAAAAAAATAATTTCGATTGTTCGAAATATTTCAAATAAATTAATATGGGCTTAAAATGGATCGATTCAGCCCATCTGTTAGTCTAACATTCTAGGAAACATAAAAAGATAACCGTAACCGTAAAGTTGATTTTCATTTACAATCATGCTGTACATTTATCGAATGAATAATGGAATGGAAACTAATTTGCGTAAAAACTTGCTTAATTACAAAAATGTGAAGTGTTTTAAAAAAATTTGGTTTAGCCGGAGTCGGAGTCGAGCAAAAAAAAAAACAAATTTTCCAAAAAAATATTTACGTTTGATATAAAATCATCGCAGCCATCTTGGGAGAAAATTTCAGAGGATCCAACATATTTAGGAATTTCGAAGTCTGCAGACAATAACGACTACGCTATGGAGTTTATGCAAATTTACCTAGTGATAAAATATGGGCAACTATTTTCGAAAAATGTGACTGTTTCTGCTTGCCCCGATAAATCCCGGAATTTAAGGCGCAATGTCCCGGATTTCGGCAACCATCATTTGGCAACCTTAGGTTTAATATTTAGAGAGTTAAGCTGAGTACTATGTTCAGTTTTCAAGCTGAAAACCAGCTTATTTTCACGGTTACTTTTTTTAATCTCGAAATATTAAATGGTTCGCAATCAATACATTGGATCTTTTCCATCCATAATTTGAAGAGACTTGGTAAAAATGTTATCGTCTTCATATATACTTTTGCGCTTTTAATTTAGTGTTTTGGTGAAAAACTCGAACATAGTACTCACCTTTATATACAAATTGTATACGAACACAATTAAAAAATCAAATCAGAACTCACAACGTGTTTGCCCGTCTCCATTAATTTCATTTGTATTTCAACTTAAAAAATACACATATGGCATCACCAATTTCAATTTGTACCACATATGAAAGAGATGTGTGAGGAAGAGTTTTTCGTTTAAATTAGCTCGAAAAGATCCTATTTTTCAGTTCTCATTCGTTTTTACAAAGTGCTGAGCCGGAGCTTCGGAGCCATTTCGAACACTGCGAAGAAGTTTTTCAACTTGTAAAAACTACATAATAAGAAAATAAAAGTGTAACAAAAAATACTGATAAAAATAAAAAGTGAAATTGGAAAAAATAGTTTTTATTTATTTTTTTTTTAATTTCTCCATCGAAATGAACTTCCACACAACTTCTAAAGCAATGCAAAGGATCCAAAAATGGAGTGCTTCCGTCCTATGACATGTTCATGTAAAATTCAATGGAGATGATCCAAGTGTACACTACTTCCGGATCACTAATTGGGGATCCAAACTACTTTTTTGTAAGCTCGTTTTTTGCTGGGTAGTTTAGTTTTTCTGTGCTTTGGATAGAAGTTTCAGACAAACAAATATTATTTATTTTCGTTGTAAGGAAGTTTGTTGCGAAGAAATGTACCTTTGTAAAATAAATATATGTGCAAAAATTGTTTCATTACTCTTTTGGACGAAAATAACGGTACTTAAAATTTTTCTTTTTAACGATGTTTAGGTGACTCTATGCTATGATTATGATTAGCAATTTTGTTGCTAGACACCAATTCGATGTACCGTTATATGAAATTTGTAATGAAAGTTAGAAGTTCAGTAGAAAATAGTTATATGTGCATTCATTTGCATCTTTTTCGCTGAAGTGTGCATATGCTCATTACAGTTTCGTTGTGAATAATAAATATATATATAATGGGTGAGTTACATTTTTGTTCTTTTTATGTATTCAGAAGAAATTTAGAGCAAAGTTTTAATCTTTAGTGAAAAATGCCTCGAGGAAGTGAACTTTCAGAGAAGAACGCCGAAAAATTATCGGCTGGCAAAAAAATTGGAGAAATTGCGACAAATCGACACCACAATACGATTATCAATTTAAAAAAAAAATCCCACAAACTATGGTTGTGCTAAACGCAGTGGGCACTGCCAATGAAAATATGAGCTGCAGACAATGAATGAAAATGAAATTCCTAAACCGCGGTTAACACAACACCATAAAAATGCTCGTATTTCTTTTGCTGAAAAAAAAGAATGAAGTTCAATTTATGTATGCTCTCTTTTCCCATAAACAGTTTACTTTTTGTATTGTACGTTTTAAGAGAATTTTCATTTCTGAGTTTGTAGTTTCTCTTTGGGGGGAAAGAATCCAATTCATCGTGAGGAACAAAAACATTATGCGACATTAAAGTCAGACTACGTTTACAAACACGTATTGTTATGGCGTATGCGCAAGCGTTAAAATTAATCAATTTATCCCGGGTTGCCATTCACATACTTGTTAATTTGTAATATTCTTAACAATCTCCCTGAATATAAGGTTGTTCAAAAAGCATTGCGAGGTTATTGGTAGAATATTCCTTAGTGTAATATTTTTAGTTCATATGTAATTAAATTTATATAAATATATATATATATATATATAGATATAGATATGTATATATATATATATATATATATATATATATATATATATATATATATATATATATATATATATATATATATATATATATATATATATATATATATATATATATATCACTCAAAAAAGAATCGCAGATGAGGTATATTAACACTAAAACTGATCAAAAAACGATTCAACAAAGACTTTAATGCTACTAGAAAATGAGTCGAAAAAGACTGTAAAATAATATAGAAGAAGACTCACAAATGATGTATAAAGAAGAGTCGCAGATAGTCACGTTTTTCTCCCGACAAAAGGGTATTTTATGTTCATAAAATGATATATATATATATATATATACATATATATATATATATAACTCAAAAAAGAATCGCAGATGAGGTATATTAACACTAAAACTGATCAAAACACGATTCAAAAAAGACTTTAATGCTACTAGAAAATGAGTCGAAAAAGACTGTAAAATAATATAGAAGAAGACTCACAAATAATGTATAAAGAAGAGTCGCAGATAGTCACGTTTTTCTCCCGACAAAAGGGTATTTTATGTTCATAAAATGATAACATGATATATATATATATATATATATATATATATATATATATATATATATATATATATATATATATATATATATATATATATATATATATATATATATATATATATATATATATATATATATATATATAACTAAAAAAAGAATCGCAGATGAGGTATATTAACACTAAAACTGATCAAAAAACGATTCACGATTCATATAGTCACGTTTTTCTCCCGACAAAAGGGTATTTTATGTTCATAAAATGAGCCCATATTCTGCCTTTTTAATCGTCAAGTAGACTCGAAAAAGACTCGAAAGTGCTTAAAAAACGAGAAAAATGCTAGCTCGATCGAGCCACTACACGCTCACAAAAAATCGCTTCTGTAACATATACTCCCAAACATATTTTGCTTCAAGCATATAAATTTTTGGCTATTGCCCAAACATTTATATGTTTGATCTCTTCCAATATATAATATGTTTGAAAGCATATTGGTCTAAACAATATATGTTTGGGTAGTCAATTTCCAAACATTTTGTATTTTTGCATCCAAATTCAATAATGTTGTCTTCCAAAAAACAATATGTTATTATGTGAACATATAATATGTTTGGAAGCATTTTGCACCCAAAAATATTATATGCGTAAAAAAATTCTCCCAAACAATATTGTGCTCAAAATTTTATTTATTTATTTATATATTTACAATCATAATGAATTATGAAAATAAACAGGTAATATAGGTGCTAACAACATAGGTTTTCGACCTGAATGCTCAAAATTTTGTTTCTGCCCAATTATATATTCCCCCACATCTTTCTCACTTCCACGAGATTTTTTAGTTCTTAGCACATTTTCTGTAATACAAACATTGTAGAAGAAACTATTCAATTGTATGATTTTTTTTTTTTTATTTTAATTTTACCTTTTGCCGGACGGGGATTCGAACAGCGGACCACACAGTTTGTAAGGATCAAAGAAGTAGCTGATCAATTGCCCAAGGAAAAATAAAATGTTAATTTTGTAATAACAAGCAACAACCATCAACTTAATTCAATATCGCTCCCTGTTAAATAGCGCTCCAAGCTACTAAACACATATATGTTTATAGGCTATTTCTAAATTAATATATTTTTGCATCCAAGCATATTATATTTAAAAACATTTTATGTCCCAAACATAATATGTTCTAACATATTAACATATATGTCCCAAACATGTTATGCTAGTTTATGAACATTATATGCTTGCACTTAAAAATATTGTGTTTAAAAATTTGTTTTCCAAACATATAATGTTTATAGCCAAACATATGAAAAACAGTCTTTTTCATCCGTGTAGTTGCCATGTATATGTAATCATTTCGTGACATTTTGCGATGTTGCCAATGCATTTCGATGAAATAAACGCGAAAGAGTTCCAAAATGGCTGTTTTTTCTTTCAAAATATATTGTCAACACTATCATTTTTCAACGCGAAACAATGATTGATTTTTTCACACCAACAAACAGAGTACCGGCCTTAAGATAGGTATAGTGACAGCCCGATATTTCAGGCTCACTGAGAATATTCAGTCCATTGTGATACCACAGTGGTGAACATCTCTCTTATCACTGTGTGCTGCCCGATTCTATGTTAAGCTCAATGACAAGGGATCTCCTTTTTATAGCCGAGTCCGAACGGCGTTCCACATTGCAGTGAAACCACTTAGAGAAGCTTTGAAACACTCAGAAATGTCACCAGTATTACTTAGGTGGGATAATCCACGGCTGAAAAACTTTTTGATGTTTGGTCGAAACTGGGTTTGAACCCACGACCCAGTGTATGCAAGGCGGGCATGCTAACCATTGCAGCACGGTAGCTCCATGTTGCATTTGGTTTGTACCCAACTGCGCTCCACATTTTGATATAGCCCTATAAAGCCCGATCTCATAATTTGACTTCTTGGGCTTCTAGACCGATTTGAATTTCGGACCTTTCTCGGACATTATGTCCGATTTTGTTCGGAGAAATTCGGACGATTGTCGGACACTTTGTCCGACTTTCTACCGAGAAGCTCGGACTTTTGTCGGACAATTAAAAATATGATTCAAAGTTATTTAAAAAGATTTAAAACTAATATTTTATTTCAAAGTTATTTAAAAAGATTTTAAACTAAAATTATATTTCAAAGTTATTAAAAATCTATGTTATGCTAAGAGATCAATGTTTGTTTTGAAACGTATTACAATTCATTTTTTAAAGTCAATTCAATACGCATAAATAGCGGTTAAATATAATGTAACCTAATATTGTTAAAAAATATATACATTATAGTTCGGCAATCCTTCTCTTATTTCTTTTATTCAGTCGATATTTTGCTGCATTGAAAAAAACCTTCATATTTAATTCAATAGTAGAGTTCGACGTTTGAGGAATTCTTTCAAATGTGTCATCTAAAAAATAAATTTATAATCATTAAAATAATAATAATAACAATAGCGCTATTTTAAATACCTTTAAGCAACTTTATAAAATAGAAATCCTTGACAGGTATGTTGTTGTTCGTATTTGACCAAGAAAATTTTGAAGCAATGTTGTCGTCTTTAAATATAAGTTTTTTATTTTTTTTTAGAACACCGTTATGATATTGTTATTTACTATTTTAACACTTCACTTTGCCACTATTTTGTTTATCACTCACCGTTTTATTTGTACGATCTGTTCCGCGCGATATTACAATAGAAACTAACAATGGAATGCAAAAATAATAACAAAATGCAAAAACAAAAATTCCCTCCGAACTTTGGCAGAGGTTTTCGGTCAAATCTCGGTTGACAAAATTCCTTTCAGAGATTCTGCCGACTACGTCGGTTAGTTCTCGTACAAAAAAATATCAGAGATTGTGCAGACAAAGTCGGATAAACCTCGGAAGAAATAACAGATTTTCGGCTAAATATCTGATATAATACCAGAGATTTAGCAGACGTTTTCGGACGTCCGACACGTCGGACATAATTGCTCGCTGGGTATTTACAGGTTTGGTTTAGGGTAGGGTTGCCGAAATCCGGGATATGTCGGGGCAAGCAAAAACAGTCACATTTTTCGAAAATAGGAATTTCGATACTAGGAATTTGGATATCACCGTGGACATGGTTTTGTGTATATTTCGCATCAGAGTTGGGGATTGTTACAGTGTGACTAAAGAGTCTGGTAGTGATAGAAATAAAATTGAACTTTGAAATGTTGGCAGGGAGTACAGACTTCACATATAATTTGTAAAAATGCATTTCTCAGAAAAACGTGAATTTGAAATACTATTTTAATAATATATATTTTTTTACATTTACTGCTTAAGTGACAGCTGGTGATTCGGTGATTCGAAAGACAGTAATTGATTTATTTTTAATAGTAATGAGATTGAATGAAGTGGTACAAAATACGAAATTACCGGGGACAGCTAATTGAAAATGAAAAAGTCTCCATAGACATTTTATATAGTGAAAATTATAACTTACTTGCTTACTGTAGTTATATACAAACAAATTGTGACTTTCTTGTATTTATTCTAGCTAAACTTGTTTTCTTACATGTTTTAGTCCGTCCCGACTTGGTTACCCAGTACCAAGAGAGCAGGCCTAAAATGTTTGTTCTATTGTTGCCATGGTAGTTTTTTTGGTTTTGCAATAATTGTGAATCATGAAAAATACATGGTAATCCTTATCTCCTTTAGTTCGCTCTCTTTCTTTTTCTCTCTTCCTTAAAATTTGCCAGAATTATATACGGAAACAAGTTACATAGTTACATTATTTCTCGCGCTGAGTAAAATCTCTATTACGGGTTCAGTCGCAATTCAGACGTAAGTGAGCTGTTCGAACGCATAAACGTTTTGTTGTATAAAACGCTTGGTATCCGAAGAACTTACCACCCAATTTAAAGTTTAAACCTATTAAAGAAGAACATAAAAAAGAAGGAAAGAAAAAAATCTTGTGAATGGCCTACTTTTTGGCAAATATTTAAACAGTGAAGTGTCTTACAATCATGAAATGAGGGCACCAAATTAAGCCTCTTAACACTAGTGAAAGTATATTTAGGTGACGATCTGATGTCGATTTTCTTGTTAGAACGGTATGGATTCAGTAAATTTTCCTGGATATTTTATACTCGAAATCTTTGATCCTATTTGATACATCATATAGGAAATACACACACACATATATAGAAAAACTACCGACTCACAAACTCCAAGGATTGCACGAAAGGGTATGTACGTAGGTAGGACACATTACTCTGCAAGTGGAAACGGGTCCACACGCACATACCTTTGCACATGTTCCCTACTGGAGTAGAGTTTTGTGATTTGTATACCCGGGGTTATATGTGTGTGCGTGTATAAGTTAAACTTATATATTTTATATAGTTTGGTAAATTGTTAAAAAATCGACCGAAAAGTAAAATCAATTTTTACATCAAATTGGTGTTTCAACTTTAGATGGACTTGTTTTTATTTTTGCTTGTCAATGAAAAGTTAAAAGTGAATTCGACTTAAGATTCCCTTGCGAAATTGTTGTTATTATTTTTTAGTTGTATATAGTTGTGGAAACTCAGAATGATTTCACGTGACGTTCGCATTGACATGGCCACTAAGAGATTATTATATTCGATTTCGCTAGAAGTTGTGTCCTCATCCACTTATCACGTATCCTTCCATATATTGGGCCATAAATACCTACCTGAATTACGAGTAAGCGTTTGTCGCTGTGTGTCGGTTTATATGTTTGGGTGTATTTGTTGTGTCATATCATGGCATGCCACAGCCAACTAGCACGA